>NC_142495.1:21174083-21289941 GCF_965113065.1 Corylus avellana | reverse complement strand
GGAGAGAGACAGATGATTCTTAAAGCTACGATGAGAGAGAGAGAGAGAGAGAGATCTGACCTAGGCGGCAATGGCGTGGCTGGCGGCGGTTAGTGGGTGGTGGTTGTGCTGGGAGGTTTTTTTTTTTTTTAAGAATGAAAGAAGGGTGAGATCCTGTGTTTTGCTAACATATGTTTTTTTTATTCCAAGTCGATGCGTCGACCTTTCAATGGTAGGCACAAAAGCCTTAGTTTGTGCCAATACCACATTGAAGTTATTCTCATTGTGGATAGTAACAATAACATCCGTAATATGAAGAGAAGCAAGAAAATCGATGTAGATGCTTGCATGATCTATGTAGATGGTTGGGGCTGGATGCTTGCATGGTCTATGTAGAAGGTGAATTAGATCGTTTTCATGATGAACATGTTAAGGAGCGCTAAGGAGTTTAGGGCTATGCATGAAGATCTAACGTATGAGAACTTTTCTAATAATGTTTGAGAACTTGTTTGTTAACAATGGGTTGATGAAATTTTTGTAGGAAAATATATGTATGATCTTTGTATGTAGGAAGTCTCTTGTTGTTTGGTGCCTTGAATTTCATCAAGTCATGTGGGGCTAGTTTTGTCTTATTCCAAATTGGTTTTGGAATTCTCTCACGTTTTGGACTTCTCTCTTTGAGCACCGGGCTTGAGTCCCTTCCAAATCAGATTTGGAAGTCCTTGGTTTACTTGGAACACAATTCGGTTCCTTTTGGTTTAGCACCTCTTGGCCACCAACTTCATAAGAGTATGATTCACAATTTGAGGAGGGGAGAAAAATTTAGAAGCAGCATCTCATTAGGGTTTTCTCACTTTGTTGTGCCTTATGGCACTTAGAGAACAAGAGAGTTTTCTTTGTCAATTTTTTCTCTTTTGTGTGAGAGTAAGATTTGGGTATATTGGGGCTTTGGGTTTTGAGTGATTTTTCCTCCTTTATCTTTATACTCCATCTTTTGTTAGTGAATTTTCTCCAGATCGTCTCCGCTAGTGGATGTAGGTTTGTTAAGCCGAACAATTTAAATTTTGGTGTTGTGTGTGATTGATCTATTTTTCTATTCTGTACTTTTCTTCTTCTTTGGGATCTTGTATTTTTAATTTTGTGCACAACATCTCCCATTAGGGTGGAAATCCTATGTAGGACAAAGTGATAGAAGTCAGAGAATGAAAGAATAGAATGATACTTCAACTCTATTTATAGAGTCATGATTAGCTCTTCACTAAGAGTTATATCTTATCACTTATCATAACCACCATGGAAGGGTATGATTGTCTATGAGGATAACCACACTAGTTATGGTGTGATCATCCCTAAATTATCATCTCTCACTTGATCACACTATAACATTATATATATAATCTAGTTGAACATTATCAATTTGGAACCAATAATAACTTTTATACATGTCAACTCTCATCTGTAGAGATTACAGATCGCCGTTAGATTATGACATTTTATAATGTATATACAATTTTGTCATCTTATCTAACCGCAGCTTTTACCATATACTTTCTCACCAATTGTATATTAGGGTGACTTCATTTCGCTTTTTAGCTAAACGAATGACATCAATTCTCTGTGGTTAGGAATATTAGTTCACACCTATTCTACAATTGACGATTCCAGGCATACACAAAACTATGTGCTGACTTGCACTGATTCTTGATCAAGTGTTTCCTCGATACACCTTATCAATGTCTTTTAAACTTTTAGAACATGAATATTACTTACTTTAATATAATTTCTCTCGATGAACCTTACATCTATGAGAGTTGTAATATCCGTATTTCTTTAGTGTCTTCTATCTATTATCTAATCAATTATTCCCCTTATATAAACATAATTGCATAGAATCGTTCATTCAAGCGTCCCCGAATCCTTTCGTCTTTGCTTTAACATATATATAGCTACCACCTACGTGTTTCTTAATCTAATTGTAGCTACATGCATTTTGAATTTATCTATTGTAACTACATGCTCTTTGGTCATAAGATCGGCCACAATCTTTGTTGAGGGAATGAATTCAACTTTTATTTTCTCTCTTGAATATAATAATAATTTACATCAATATGTTTGCCTTTGGAGCTATGTGCTCCAATTTTGATTAAAGAGATAGTAGACTTGTTGTCGCAAAACATATTGACTTGTTTGCTATTTAAACCTAATTTTAAACTTTCTGCAAAACGTTTAATCCACACTGCATTACTTACTGTTGTGTTGCATGATATATATTCAGCTTCCATAGTGGATTTTGCAGTGCAATTTTGTTTCTTGCTTAACCAAGAAACAGTTGTTCCACCAAACAAGAACACATACCCACTTATTGATTTTCTATCATCAGCATCTCCAACAAAATTTGCATCTGTGAATCATGCAATTTCTAGATCACTTATACTAAAACATAAGCCCGTGTTTTTAGTACTTCGTAAATATCTAAATATACGTTTTTCTGCTTGCCAATGTGTATTCCCTGGATTAGATTGAAATCTGCTTACTAATCCTATTGCATGACAAATATCAGGTCTTGTACTTGTCATTGTATGCATGAGACTGCCCACTGCTTAGGCATAGGGGACAGATTCCATTTCTTGAATCTCTGTCTCATTTTGAGAACACATTGTTTTGCTTAATTGCTAAACTTTTAAAACATGTGTACTTAAAGGTTTACATTTATTCATATTAAACCCCTTAAGTATCTTTTCCATATATTTTTCTTGATCCAAATATAATGACTTTAAATTTTCTATTTCTAGAAATTCTTATTCCCAAAGCATAGGTAGCAACACCCATATCTTTCATTTCAAATTTGGACGACAAGAAGCATTTTGTTTTATTTATCATATCTAGATAATTACCAGTTAGCAATATATCGTCTACATATAATGATAATATTGTTAATTTATCATTCTCATTACATATGTAAACACGGTGATCTAGTGGACTTACCTCGAAACCAATTTCTAGTATTGCTTGGTGAAACTTTAAATACCATTACCTCGAAGATTGTTTAAGCCCATACAGTGACCTTTTTAATTTGTAGACTTCCTCTTCGTGTCCTTTGATCTGGAATCCTTTAGGCTGTAGCATGTAAATCTCTTCTTGTAATTCTCCATTGAGAAAAGTTGTCTTAACATGCAACTGATGTAATTCCAAACTCATTTTAGCTACAATGGACATGATTATTCTCATTGAGGCGAATTTTGCCACAGATGAGTATGTGTCAACAAAGTCTACATTGGGTTGCTGAGTAAATCCTTTAGCCACTAGTCTAGCTTTGTACTTATCAAGACTTCTGCCAGCTTTAAATTTCTTCCTTAGAACCTACTTGCATCCAATTGCTTTCCTTTGACTTGGCAAATCCGTGAGCTCCCGCACATTATTTTTCTTGATCGATTCATAGCTTCAATCCATTTTTCAACATCATGACTAGTTACAGCTTCTTTGAAATTTGCTGGATCTTCTTGCAAATTTACATCATATGTACTTAGTACATAATCATTCTTGAGTGTAATTGATGGTCGCCTTTGTCTTTTACTCCCACTGTTCTAATTATTTATAACCAAATGAGGTGGATCATTGGATTTTCTTCTGCTCCCACTGTTCTGAAGATTTGTGTTATGTTAATTTTCTGTCAAAGTATCTTGTGCTGTTTGACACTTAAGATCTTCACCTTGTAAGAGTCTGATTTCATCCATGCGAGTAATCTAATTGGTATTTTCTAGAAATGCAGCATCCTTGCTTTCTATTAATCCCTTATTTGGATGGTAAAATCTATATCCATTACCATTTTCTATATACCCTATAAATCTGTATTTTCATGTTTTACTTCCCAACTTATCCCTTAAGGGTGTCGGAATAAGTACATGTGCCTTACATCCCCATACTTTGAGGTTGTAAAAATCTAGTTTTAGGCTTGTCCAACATTCATAGGGTGTAAGAGGTTTTGTTTTAGTTTTAATTCTGTTAAGAATATATGCTGCAGTGGATAAAGCCTCTCACCAAAAATGGTTGGGTAACTCAGCATATGCCATCATGGATCTTGTCATATTCATTAAAGTTTTATTTGTTCTTTCCGCAATCCCATTTTGTTGAGGCTTATAAGACATTGTTTATAATTGCCTTATTCCATTTTCTTTGCAGAAGAAATCCATGGCTTCATATTCACCTCTCCTATCATTATTCAAGTTTTTAATGGACCTTCTGATCAGGACGGCCTATCTTATCTTTCAGTCTTTTATTTGATTTAGTTTTCTTTGTTAGTCTTTTATTCTATCTTATCTTTCAGTTTTTTATTTGAATTAGGTTTCTTTGTTAGTATTTTATTTGGTTTAGTTGTCTTTCGTAGACTTTTAAACTGACTTTATTTCATTGTTATCTTAGGACTAGGAGTCTTGGAGACTTGGGGTTATAAATAGATGCTTAGAGCCCTGAGAATGGAGATTTGGTTTATATGTGATTTTGCTTAATAAGAATTACTCAAAGTTGAGTTTCTTCTTTATTTTCCTTCAAAACCTAGAGAGTATCTAGTTTGTCAAGAAGATTTTTTAGATCATTAATAGAATTAAGATCTAGAAGTATCTATCCGCTGCTTATTGATGTTCTTTGCTGCAGCTCACTAAGTCACGCTGCATTGGTTGGTATCAAAGCTCAAGTTACTTTCCATGAATGGGCAGGAGCAACCGTCTGGTAGACATGAACGAAGTGCATGTGCGCACAGAGGCAGCACATAAAGAGCAACTAGTGATTCATTTGCGGCACATGGAGGAGAGGTTTGGTGGTCTAATTGTGCGGAAGGAGCGTGCGCACCCAACATGGGGTCCCTACTGATCACTTGGTCTACATGGATGGTTCGAACTTTCGTCGTCGTCAACCAAGACCACGGCATGCAGTGGTGGGAGACAAATTTATCATTGAGAGTGAACCTGTCAATCCTTATGCGGGGCGTAGAGTACTGAAGGAATTTCCAACGGCACAAGCCCATGCTATATCACGGGACACAGGCGTCAAGCTCGACACCGAAAAAGGAAAGGTAAAAAATTCTGATAAAATGAAGGGGCCTAGAGAGGCAAAATAAAATAGGAGTCAAACGGAGATTCGTTGGTGGCAACATATGGACGATTGAATAGAGATCTTGTGGGAAAAGCTACAGACCCTCACAACTCGATTTGGCAATCCCTATCGACCATATCCACACTTTGTGGATGAATATAACGGGGTTGTCATTCATAGGGCGCAATTGCAACGACGGAGGGCACGGATTGAGGTGGAGATGCCGCCACAGTCCAACTCTACCATCATTCGCGAGCCTCAAACCCATCAACCAAATCCATATTTTGTTGAGGAGGGAAAGGAATCTGTGGATGAAGAGTTTCAAGAATCCGATTTCATTAATGAGGAGTTCATACATGAAAATATTGAAGATCCTTCGTAAGGATCTGTGGATTGGAATTCTCCACCAATCTATGACAGCTATCCCGACAAAGAGGTGAGTTCTATAGATCAAGTGTTCGATGAAATTCCTAAAAGAGAAGTCTTTGATTTGGAAGCTGATTTCCTTGGAGTAGATGCTATCTTATCAAAAACTTTTAATCAAAGTTGTGATGAGATCTACGGGACGGAGGCGACTTTTCTATCAAAGAGAATGGGTTTTTGTGAGTACTTTGGGAATTCTCATAGCATGTGGGAAGGCTAAGGCACGACAAGAGCATGGCAAGCCTACATGGCAAGGGAAGGTGCAGGGTCTTCAATATAATCGTGGTGGTGTGTTGATGAATAAGGCCATCACGTTTATTATGTGGTGTGGCCTTGTTGTAATTTTGAGAAGAGAAGATTGGAATGAGCTGACTGGACACCCGAAGGACCGTTGAAAAGACAGTTTGAATTCTGGGCAAATTCTCTCCAACCTAGGGAGGATGATGTAGATCAAGACGGCCTATCTTATCTTTCAGTCTTTTATTTGATTTAGTTTTCTTTGTTAGTCTTTTATTCTATCTTATTTTTCAGTCTTTTATTTGAATTAAGTTTCTTTGTTAGTCTTTTATTTGGTTTAGTTGTCTTTCGTAGACTTATAAACTAACTTTATTTCATTGTTATCTTAGGATTAGGAGTCTTGTGGCTATAAATAGATGCTTAGAGCCCTGAGAATGATGATTTGGTTTATATATGATTTTGTTTAATAAGAATTACTCAGAGTTGAGTTTCTTTTTTATTTTCCTTCAAAACCTAGAGAATATATAGTTTTGTCAAGAAGATTTTTTAGATCATTGATAAAATCAAGATCTAGAAAAATCTATTCGCTGCTTATTGATGTTCTTCGCTGCAGCCCACTAAGTCACGCTGCATCACCTTTGTAACATCCCCAGCCCGTTAAGGCTGAGTTTGCCACTTTTCTTCTTTTACAACAACAATTTTTGCAAAGATCTATAAGGTCTATCAGAGTACTTGATTTTAAAGGATACGAAAAATGTATAAAACATTATTCAAGAGATTTTATTACAAGCGAAATTAGAAAACATTAAACTTTAGTTGCGGAATATCATATCATTACAATAACTTATATGAAAAGACTTTGAAAATTAATAATTATTCCCACCCCATTCCGGCCTCCTATTCCAGCATCCTTTCTACCTGAAAACAAGAAATAAAACTGAATGAGCCCAAAGGGGGCCCAGCAAGTAAAATCCACAACCATAAATAGTTTTACTCCTTGTTCTCAGTTTTGAAAATCATTTTCGCAAATAAATATAATTCTAGCCATAATAATATCTGTATGTACGGTTGCATCTCCCGTAACATATACATACTATTACATCTAGTAATAGATCATCGTTGTAAATCATCTTTATAAATCATCATCATAATGCATCATTATAAATAATCTCTGTAAATCATCATAGCATATCATCGTTGAAAATATAGTATCATTTTCTCATAATAAGGCCCATGTACACTATTACCCCTGTGCACGAGGGTTGCGGGTCCTGTGACCATGGCACTGAACTGAGGCCTCAGCCATGCCCGACCGTCAATTAACTCTTTCTTGGTGCACTCAACGGTCTAGTTGATGGAATACCACCTTCTGGCATAGCCTCCTTCAGTGGTTTCGCCTCCATCCGAGTATCGGTACCGAACTCTCATCTTATCTTATCTTGGGGCCAAAAAATACTCTCCTCCATACATGTGCCCTCATTTCATAAACATTTATCTCATCTCTTGTACTTTTCTTTGTACTTCTTTTGATGCATCTTAGGGCAACATGTATGAGGGTTTATCATCTTTTTTCTTTCTTATAATCATCATCATTTCTCAACTTTCTTTTCTTAAAATGGAAACTTTTCCAAATATAAACTTGTTGTGCTTAAAAAGCATTTAAAGAAATATAAACTTTCTAAATAATTCTTTTAGAAATCCTTCATGCATGCAACATATCTCCATGACAGGTAAATAAAATAATCATTTACAGTTTGATACAAGAATATATAAATAGCATGACAAGAATATATAAATAGCATGACATGAAGTAATTTTAGAAGGGGTAGTGAATTTACTTACCTCTAGACTGAAGCTAAAAGTGGTATGAAGGAATCTAGTTGCTCCAATATGACTAACACCACTAGTATATCTTTTGAAACTAATTTCTAAAGTCCGCTATCTCTTGTGTTCTTTCTTTCTTGTAGCGCTTGGTCTCGCCCTTTCTCTCTCTGTTCTGAGTAAACACTCTTAGAAAGAAGAAAGACCGAGTAAAAAGCGGAAGAAGGAAGAATATATGCAAGAGATGGGAGAGGAGATGAGTGGTGAAAATTCTGAAGGAGAAGAGCTCTATTTATAGGAGAAAATCAAATACTATTCCACCAACCCTACACTATTCCACCAACCCTTTACTATTTCACCAACCCTATACTATTCCACCAACCCTACACTATTCCACCTTCAATTTACGATTATACCCTCATTCTTTCTTCAATTTACAATTATACCCTCATTTTACTATTTCACCAACCCTATACTATTTCACCAACCCTATACTATTTCACCAACCCTATACTATTCTACCTTCAATTTACGATTATACCCTCATTCTATCTTCAATTTACAATTATACCCTCATTTTACTATTTCACCAACCCTATACTATTTCACCAATTACCATTCTCTAATTACCACTCTCATAAATTTCCCAAGAATTAAAATCCTTAGCTACAATGGATATTAAAATAACATCATTATCAAAATAATCTATTTAAATAGCTTTGAAAATTCTGGGACACTACAACCTTCCCTATTGTTTTTCTAACTCTAATTTATAATTTTTCAATAGCTTCAGATTTATGTTTGATGAGATAGATATGTCCATATCTTGAATAATCATCTGTAAAAGTAATAAAGTATTCCATTTCTCTATGTGTTTTAGTTCTTAAAGGCTCACATATATCAGAATGAATTACTTCCAATAACTATGATGATTTCCAGTGTTTTGAAAAAAATTTACCAATCATTTTTTCCTTAATACATGATTCACATGCATTAAAATCTTCAGAATTAATTTTAGGTAGTAGTTCACTCTTACTCATTCTTATCATTTTATTTTTGTTGATGTGGCCTAATCTTAAATGTCATAAGAAAAAACTATCTTCAGACACATATGAATAATGTGAAATAGAAACTTTATTATCAATTTTGAGTAAGTATATATTATCTATTTTCACACCTTTAACAGATACATTTCATTTTCTAATATAGACCCTCACAGACTTAAACTTAATACCATATCATTTGCCATCTAATACGGGAATAGATATTAGATTTCTCTGGATATTAGGCACATACAGAATGTTATGTAAAACAACGACTGACCCTTTAACATAAATCTTACATTTTCTTTCGCCTAGCACATTATTGTAAGTGTTGTTACCCATGTATACTTTGTGTTCTCTGACTGCTTTGTCCTTAAAATCTACGAAGAATTCTCGGTCACTTGTGATATGCCTGGTTGCTGTTGGGTCGATCCACCAAGAATTTGTAGTCCGTTTTGCCATCATCACTTCAGTAATGATCATAACTATTTCTTTATGTTCCTTGTCATCATTGTTCTTTGGACAATTCACGTTGAAATGTCCAATTTTACTACATTTGAAACACACTCATTTGATTTTGTTTTTACCTTTCGACTTACCCTTCCACTTCTTGAACTTTTTAGGCTTGCCTTTAAATGATGGAGCACGTGAAGTCTGAGCTTTGAGTTGAGCCATCATGAAGTTGCTGGATTACCCTTCTCTCCTTCTTCTTTTCATCAGTTCTTCTTCTAACACGAGCAGCACTGGTAAGGAAATCATGGATATATCTTTTTCATTATGGGTCAACGAGGTTATCACATGTTTCCAAGACAAAGGAAGACCATTTAGTATTGTAGTTACTTGCATTTTGTTGGATATTGGATGACCAGAAGATGCAAGTTCTGTTGCAATAAGATCCATTTGATTCACAAAGTCGCCCACATAGTCTCCCTCACTCATACGTGCACTATTATATTTGTCTAATAATAGTTGTCTGTGAGTGTCCAACCTATGACCATACTTTTTTTCTAGTGCCTCCATCATGTCCTTAGCTGTCTCATGTCCTTCAAAGAGATAGATAATGTTATCTTTCATGCTATGGAGAAGAGTGGCCCTTGCCATTAGATCATCTTCCATCCATTTTTCTTTTTTCTTGATGAAATCATTATCTTTTTGGTCGGGTTTGTGTGTTGTGAGAGTGTACAAAGTTCTCTCATGCATCGGTCCATAAAAGATGTGACGTTTCCACATTCTAAAATTAATTCACTTAAGGCTTCGATCGCTTTTAATAGCCATTTTAAAATGTGGATTCGATAATTTAATATAAATATTTATTTACAATAACTGTAATATATTTGATATTCATTACAAAACACCAACAGAAAAATTAAAAATGTGTTTCTAACTTATTACAAACTAGCAAATAATAATAAATAAATAAGTTTATTATTGTTTTTATATTATGAGATCACTTGTCTCTGAGATAAGTTAATCTTGTCTGATAATTATTCATATAGGCCCTGTAGTACAAGAGGTTTGAATCTAACGGCATAAACTTGTCACCTTTAGGTGGAAGGGTGTATCGATTGTTGCTCATTGGCCATGAGTCCCTTGGATTTTGTACAATTGTCCTTGCAATCCTCAAAGGACGTGGAATCCTCAAGCTTCTATCACTTAAAATTTTTGATTGAGCCAAATCTAGTACAATGAATTCCACTTCCTTATGTTGCCTTGGTGACAACCAACATGGGTGAACAAACCTCCGATTTGTGTGCCTTTGACTTTGATAAGAAGATCGGCCCCTTTCTCAATGTGGTTTATAATATTTTCTTTGAGAATTGTAGTTTGAAAACCCTGCAATACTCTTCCCCCTCAAATTAGCTCTCCAATGGCTTTGAAATGAGTTAAATCGAGTTTGAAATGAGTGAGAAGGGGCAAAAAAATTACCTTGGGGTTGAAAATGGTAGTTCTGGCGGTTCAGTTGAACCGGACTGGTTCGGACTGGACCGGTGTCCGTTGGCTCCATCTGCTGGGTGTGCCACACGCGCCTCAGGTTTGGTGAGTGGAGCGATTTGATTTTGACGTGTGTCAAATACGACACGTGGGTCAGATCTGTACTCCGGGTTGGATTTCAGGTCGACTATCGGGTATGATCTGGGCCCGTGGATAGTTGGCTGGACTTGGGCTTGGGCCTTTTGTGTTTGGGCTTGGGCCCTTAGAACTGATTTTTAGGCCATAAATTTTCACTTTGGGTCGGGTCGGTTTGGATTTTGAATCGGGTTTTGAAAATCTAAAAACGGCGTCATGTTTGGTACTATCCACAACGACATTGTGTCTTTTTTATGTGCTTGTTCGAGTGTACAAGGAGCGGCCCCATTTCAGCGTCGTTCCAAATAGGGCTGAAAACGTCCTCTTGTAAGGCCGAAATAGAGTCGTTCCCGATATGTAGAATGACGTCTTTTGGAGAAGCGGGGTGCGCCCCGTTGGAGACACCGAAACGGCGTTGTTCCGAGGGGAAGCTTTAGGCGCCCCTAGATTAGACGCCAGAATGACGTCGTTCTAAATATCTTATTCAGAGGCACTTTTTGTGCCTTCCTTGTTGGTCAAAATGACATAGGTTTGACAACAAGGGTTTTTTTTCTCCGTTTTCTGACTCTAAACAGTGAAAAAATACAGATCTATTTCCAAAAAATTCAAATTCTTCAACCCTAGAATTATCCCATTCCATTGAAGATCCAAAAACCGTACCTTTGGTTGGGGATGATTCAACAACAATGTCAAAATCCGAAGGTGGAGAATTTTGCCTTTGAAAATCAACTGAAGAAGATGCTTCAAAAGGAGAAGAAAAGAAAATTTTCTAGTATTTTTGCTCCTGCATGTAACACTTCTTCAATAACTGAATATCTCCAATGTATTTTAACCCACCCATAGTAATTTTAAGAAGTTCTTCTTATGGATTTGAAATCAATAGATGTAAATTATAAAAAGCCACATAAGAAGCCAAACCTAAAAGTTGTATGTTGATGGTTTGTAAGATCTTCTGCATGTAATCCCTAGATTCCTCTTCATTTGAACTTTCTTTTTCTTTGTCTTCATCCATGACCTTCCGCTTTGATACCACTGTAGGAAAATATACGTATGATTTTTGTATGTAGGAAGTCTCCTGTTAGGGTGGAAATCATATGGAGGACATGTGATAGAAGTCAGAATAAAAGAATAGAATGATACGTATGTTTTCTGACTTCAACTCTATTTATAGAGTCATGATATAACTCTTCACTAAGAGTTATATCTTATCACTTATCATAACCACGATGGAAGGGTATGATTTTCTATGGGGATGACCACACTAGTTATGGTGTGATCATCCCTAAATTATCAATTTTGTCTATGTGATACTTGTATTTTAACGAAAGTTTGTCTATGGTAATGGTATTCAGAAGATGTTTTGTGAAGATCCTTGTATTTTAATCTCCTCTATTTGTTAGGAAAATGATGTGATAAAGAAGAAGAATTAAAAACAAACACTGAAATTGTTAGAGAAATATTTTGTAAGAAAGAACAAGAATTAGAAAGAAAAAAAAAAAAAAAAAAAGGCTTTGAGGCGCGTAGAATTGCCATCTTTAAGACAATATTTACCCCCAATCAAAAAGAGCTTGCTACCACATAGATCGTCTCTAGAATATAACAAAGCGTATAAATTTTATCGACAATTCTAAAGAATTCCAACAATTTCACTTGTGAACTTTTAAAATTGTGAATACAAATTGAATGAGAAAATTGATGGAGGAATGTCTTATTTATAAATGTTGAAGGGGCATGTGGGAAAAAGGTCATAATTTTTCATTTTGTGTAACTGACAATTGTTATTTTCAAACATAAGTGCACCTATATAGTTAAAAATTTTTAGGGGAAGCTTCACTTAACCCTCTTAAACTTCCAAAGCTTTTAATTACTCCTTAAAGTTTAAAAACTCTCAATTTAGTATATCAAACTTTCAATTTTTTGCAATCTCATGCATAAATCTAAAAATGACATTACCCCCTAAACTTTTACCCCTTCTGCACTTACACATCTAAACTTTAAAAAACGAAATTAGGGCTTCTCATACTACCATCGACACTTTTGTATTTTTATCTCCTAAAATATCCTTAAATTTATTTTAAAATAACCATTTGAAAAAAAAATTAAAATTCTTAAAAAAATAAACATAAAAAAAATTTAAAGCACCAAAAGGGGTGGCCCTTTTCATATAGCCCCATAACATATTTTTTCAGATGGTTATTTTATATACTTTTAATTTTTTATTTATTAATAACTTCAAGGGTATTTTAAGGAGAAAAATACAAAAATGCCTAATTTGACACACGATGATAGTATGTGGGGTCTCGATGTCACTTTTAAAAATTTGGAGGCATAATTGCACATAGGGGTGTACAAGCGGGGTTACAGTTAGCGGTTAATGGCTCTAACCATTTGAAAGAAAAAAATTTTGTTTTATATTTAAAAAAGAGAAAAATGAAAATGAAAAGAGTCCTAGCACAAACAAGAAAAATGAAAATGAAAAGAGCCCTAAACCGCTAACCGCCCACCCTTATCTCTAAAACCGATAACCGCCCCCTAGGCGGTTAGCAATTTTTTATAACCGCTGACCAAAACAGTTATGCGGTTAACGATTATACGGGCAGTCATAACCATCATTTGTAATTTGCAAAATGGGTGATAATTTTGGGGGGTTAAAAATTTATTTTCCCCTTGTTTTTTCATTCAAATTGTGGAGATTTTCACATATCAATATTTATCACTTCATTATTTTGTATATTTTATCACTTCCTATGATAAATTAAGAGATAAACAATGTTGATAAATATGAGAAATAATAAAGTGATAGATGCAGATATGATGCTGAGTTCTGGTTGTCGGTAAATGGATTGAGATAATGGTTTTTGTAAAAAGGGAATGAATAGAATTGAAAATAGTTCTCTACTTCGGACAGGAGTTCCCGCATACATGCTGCTTGACTCAATGGCTCCTTGTAGACTTAATCGACTTCTCCCATAGAAGGATTACATGATCATTATTCTACTGCCTTAGGATTACATGATGATTGAGTCTTTTTAAAATTCACTGTGGAAAATAGTGGCTCATATTCTCTAAAGTAGAGAGTAATATTAGAATACCGTACCGGTGATTGGCAAAGTAAATGGAGTAGAGTAAATGAAGCGAAGAGATGTTCACGGAGCGGGAGTCTACTGGCCCATATGTGTAATTAAGTTTGCGGGGGAACGATTAGGTTGTGGGGGTGTGGGGGAAATGCCCTTGCGGTATGGTACACGGTATTTTGGGGTTTTCCAAAATACGTTTGTACAATTAAGACTTTCCTATATACATATGTTATATTGTAACCCTGAATCATTAATAGTAAAATATAGCCGCACTCTCTATGGGCATAGGCACCTTGCCAAACCACGTAAATCTATGTCTCGACTCTCTCTTACTCTCTCTATTTTTCGATTTCATATTATTCATCATTGTTATGTACAACAAGAACAACCACATTAGTATAATGGCTGATAATTTTTTTTCTTTTCTTAATTTACTCAGTAGAATAACTTAAGAATTCTAAGGGAATAGTTCTTCTTGTGTAATGTTACATACACTCTTACATTTCTTGAAGTGGCTTTTAAAATCACTATTAAATCAAATTTTAAATTTTAAATTTTGATAGTGATTAATTTCAAATCCAATAATGATTTTAAAAGCCACACTAAAAAATGTAGAAGTGGGAGTACGAGAGAGCGCTATGTGTAGCATTACTATTCTCTGAATGAAATATATTCATCAAAGGTAACCATCATAATGAGAAGAGAAATTTTATTTTGAAATCTCATAGCATTCTCTCAACATACTCAGTTAACATATCATGCTTAAGTCACCCTTAGATTAATTTTAATTAAAAAGAAAAAAAAAAAAATCAAGGATAGACTGAGTATACTAGTGTTAAATTGTTAAAATATTGATTTATAAGTTCTCTATATTTGGCTCATATCCTTCTATAGATTCAATGAGTAATACTAGAGACCATCTTTTTATCCTCTTAAAACTGATATGACTTTCAAAATTACCATTGGATTAAAATTCAAGTATGATTCATCTAAAATTTAATGGTAATTTTGAAAGCCACATCAACTTTAGGAGGATAAAAAGATGGTCTCTAGCATTACTAAACTTCGATAGATCAACTCATTAACTATTAGGTTTGTGGAGTCCACCATTGCCTACATAAGTCCACAAATTTAATAATTGATTTTAAGAGAATATGAACCAAATATGAGAAAAATATGGACAAAGTTTTCCTCCAACCTAGTCTATAAAAGTGACACGTGTCCCTTGAACATGTGAGATGCACATATTTTTTTGATAACCGGGGCAAAGTTGAAATAAATTTTATTAAAAACTCATGTGCATCTCACATTTTATTAAAAAGAGGGACACGTGTCTATGGAGGAAAACTTTATCCGAAAAATATTGACCTCTAACATTTCGCTTGATTAAATGATTAAATTTATTTATTCTTATTTACTTAGGGTGCGTTATAGACAAAATGCAATTTTAAATTAAATCGTATAAAATAAATTGTTTGGGAATGCGTTTTTAAATAATTGCGATTTGAAAAAACAGAAAATATTTGTTTTCGAATTGCAGGTAAGAATGTGTTTTATTTTTTTATTTTTTTTAAAACGCCTAATTTGAAAGGTTAAATTGCGATTTTAAAGGTCAAATCGCGATTTTAAAAATCGTAAACCTAAACGAATCCTTAAACTTTTAAGATAAGTAATAATTTAATGTTAGGAGAATGCAAAATAATTATTTCTCTTATGAAAAAAGATGAAACAGGCTTGTTTTACCAAAACCGAACTTATCTAATCAACTATTTGCTGATTTTGATTCCAACTTTAACCGATGGTGCCAGTAATGAGTATATTGTTTGAGCAAATACCATATGACAGTGGACCACTCTTTTATTTTTTTTTGGTAATCATAACATATGCATTCAGTGATATTTAATAATAAATTTTTTTTAATATAATAGCTCAAAAAACAAAATTCCACATTTTACTTAATTAATAGTTTTATATTTCTTTTTTGGAGTGGCTTACACAAAATGATGATCAAATAATTCTCTAGTCCATAAATATCTATTGGCACGTGACAAGACCATATTTTATATGGTATCATTATCAACATGGGTCATTGCTCCACCCCAACACCCTCGCCATGAATAGACATCTCTACAAGTTTGTTGTTTTTTTAATTAATGATATTAGAGTTTTGATTTGACTACAACCAATTTGATAATGATGTTCTGAATTGAATGAATATGTGTAAGTTGGTTTAATTAATGATGTTCTACTTTTCTTTGTGTTTTTAATTTTCTCACCCAATTGCGCTCTAATCATGACTAAAAGAAAATTTTCTAAAAAACAATTTTCTAAGCCGACCCTAGCTTTCCGGCCAAATCTTTCTTTTTCATATTCTATGGTCTTCTAAGATCCAATCAGCCACTTGCTCATTTTCTATTTCTTTGGATCCAACCTGAGATAAAGACTTTTAAAAAAATCAAATACCCCTCAAACTATCACCTTTATAATAATATTTTGAAAATTTAAAAAAAAAAAAAAAAACATATGGTAGCCGTGAAAGACCCATTGCTATTGTCATGGATGATCGGTTTTCTTTATATTTTTTTTTATAAATTTTTTTTTGGTCATTTTTTTTTTTTGCAGGGAGAGTACATTACAATATTTTAGTAGTTTGAGAAAAATATTACTCAAATTAAAAGTTTAGAGAAATATTGTGTATTGCTTGATAGCTTGATGGGTGACTAATGCAATACATCATCTCTTTATTTTATTCATTCTCAAAACTTATATGACGTGTTTTTCCAATAAAAAAAATTTGGCAAAAAATATAAAAAGCACCCTAAATTACTAGTCGTTTGCAATATAGCTCATAATGTTCAAAAGATACTAAAGTAGCCTCCAAACTACCAAAATATATCAACGGCCACTTATTTTTTTATATTCCTATAATACCCCTATTCTTTTAAAAAATAAAATAATTGTAAAAAAAACCAAACAATTTTTTTAAAATACAAAAAAACCATTGGGCGAATAAATACAAAAGAAAAAAAATGTTTTTTTTTGAATAAATAAATAATTAGTCATTATAGTTGGCCTAAATTACAAATTGCTTCATGTTGTATTATCAATGAGTAAATAAAAACAATTTTTTAACAGAGTTTGGTTTTTTTTTTTTTTTAACAATTATTTTATTTGTTAAAAGAATATGGATATTATAGGAATATAAAAAAAAAAGGTGACATTTTTGATACATTTTGATAGTTTGTGTGGCTATTTAAGTACCTTTTGAATATCGATAGCTATATTGTAAATGGTTGATAGTTTATGAGACTTTTTTATATTTTGACCCATGCCATATAAATTTTGGAGGCCTAGAAAAAAAAAATGGAATGATATATATATACATATATATATATATATATATATTTTCTAATTAATGAAATGATATATATGATTTATCTTTTGAAAGCTACATTTCCTCAAAGACTTTGAATACAAGTTTCTCCAACATACACGCCACACCCAAACTATTAAAATCGTAGACAACCCCAAAGAAAGGGTCGAAGGAAAAAATAAAATAATAAAAAAAGAAAAAAGGAAAAAGAAAAGGACCTTCGCGGTTGCTTCTTATCGAAGTTAAGTTCATGAAAGTGTACCTTTATAAGCACCGCTGCTTATCGTTCCCCTTCATTAACTCAATGTTGACTGGGCTTATCAGTCGTCCTTTTCCTAGGAGCCTCACAGTCACTGACATATACGAAAACCAAGCCCATGCGCGTGGAAAACTATGATGTATTGGTACCATCGTGTCTTTTGCATAGGTTGCCATGCTCTGCCTATTTTCTGACAACGTTATGTTTTCTCATCATTTGACGGTATGGCTATTCGATACGCGCTTTCTGGCGCGTAGAATCGTTCTTTTCTTCACGGAAATTAATAGATATGATTATTCTAATGAGAATTATCGCCTGAGATGCCACCCAGAAAAGCTTCACGCTAAGTGTTGATCAGATGACATTAATTATACAACAGATTTTAAAAAACAATATCTACTTAAGATCATGATCCCTAATATTTCTCTTAAGAAAACCATAATTCTATATGCTAGAGATTAAAAAATTTGAATGGAGGGCAGTTCTATTATGCTTCTCAGTGGGATTTTTTTTTGGGCTTTAGTTGCAAACAATTCATTGAGCCATGCCCGCCAACAAAGTAATAGTCTTTGCATGGGTGCAGGATTTGTCCAACAACATCCATGGATACATGAAGTATATATACATACCTTAAAAGGGTTTCATGTCATTAAAAAAAGAGATGTTGAGCTTACAAAGTATTTTAGAAAAATAAATAATTGGTGTAAATAATTTTTTTTTTTATATTTTCTCATTTCATCTTATAAATCAATCATTAGATTTGTTGATTTCTGTGGACTCAACATAAGTCAATGGTAGACCCTATAAATCTAATAGTTAATTTATTAAATTTGTAGGAGAATATAAGAAAAATATGGGCAAATTATTTATACCAATTACTTCGTTTCTCAATCATGTTGTGCCAAGTAATTTGTAAGATTTTTTTTTTTTTAAAAAATTTTTTAATTTTGCAAGGGTAATATTCCTCTAAAAAAATCAACAAATAAAATGATACTTCATTATATATATATATAAAAGAATTTAATCAACTCAATTTGATACGGCCTTGTGTAGAAGGGTTCTATCTGAATACTCTTTGTTGAGATTGTTTAAGATAGGTAATTAATGCAACAAGAACCTCGTAACATAAGTGTGTTTTGCATTGCAATTTCACAAATTAAAAGTACAATTTTATATATAAAAAAAATGTGGGATGTAGGGTGCATTTTGAAAAAAATAGAAAAATATGTATTTTTAAATTGAAGGCAAAAAGTGAGTTTTTTTAAGAACGCAAATTTTAAAAGCCAAACTCCAGTTTTATCAAACATTTAACTGCGTTTTTCAAATCATGCATTCAAATTGTACATTTTAAAATTGGTATTTTTAGATCGTACATTTTAAAATCGGAAATCCCAACCGAAAATTTGGGTTTGTTTGATAAAACATTTTAAATAGTATTTTTTTTTTTTTTGACTTTTTGGCTGTGACGTGACAGCAAAAAATAATTTGTAAGTATTTTCTCAAAAAAAGTATTTTGTATTAAAGTTGTTTATTAATATTTTTAATTTTTAAAAATTGTCTTAATTAGATTGTGATTATCCTTACTTTTACGGATTTGACTTAGGTATGTGCTGTAGTTTTTTATTGTCTAGATTTAATTTTTAAAAAGAAAATTGAATCTCAACTATTTAAAAAACTAAAATACATATCCTGTACTGTAGAGGCTTAAGCCAAACCCTAATTTTACACGACATAACAATTAATTAATTTTTGTTGTTGTTAAAAACAATTAATTAATTTGATCTCTCATAATTAGACTTCTATTATAGTGTAATTTTGTATGAGGGATTAGGCCAAGTATTAAATGGTCGCTCTATCGTGAATAATAGGACGGCGGCACACCGGAGAATCCTCCTTTTCGTAATTCCCTAGAAGTTGAAGGCAGTTATATAAGCGGCAGGCGCGATGGCGTTATAGTAATAATGGCCTTTTCACTTCAATTAATTCCTTTTCCGTAGTGAGAGAGAGAGAAAAAAAAAAAAAAAAAAAAGGAAAGAAAAGAAGAAAAGGACATTATATAAACCCCACCAGTCATTTCGTCGTTGTCCTTCACGTCTACGCTGCTCTCCAAGTCTCGATCCGCTGCCCTCTCTCTCTCTGAGTCAAGTACACGAAGAAACAAAGAGGTCTCTCTCTCTCTCTCTCTCTCTCTATATATATATATATAATATATATGTTGTGTATCTGTGGCTGTGGGTATATGTACGTGTTTGTGTGAGGTTTGGTTGGGTTGAGGGTTGTAATTTTGGGAATTGGGAACTTAATTTGGAGTGGTTTTGCAGGGGGGTTGGGATCGGTTGGTGTTTCTTTCATTTGTGAGGTTTTGGATGCGTTTGGATTGGAGGAAAAATGACTTCGCTGAGCAGAGAACTGGTTTTTCTGATACTTCAGTTTCTTGATGAAGAGAAATTCAAGGAGACAGTTCACAAGTAAGGAGATGCTTTTTTTTTTTTTTTTTTTCTTTTCTTTTGGGGTTTATTTTTTCTTTTCTTTTGGTGGAATTGTTACTTGTCTCTGGTTGGTTGGTTGGTTGCCAAGAAATGTTGATGAAAAAGAAAGAAAATGGAAAAAGATGTTGGATAGTGTTTTCTGTGTTGTTTTGGTGGAAGTGATGAATGTTGTCAAATGTTTCAAGAATTCAGTATTTTTTTTTTCTTTAATTTTTTTTTTAAATTTTTTATTTTATTATAATTTTCTGGGCAACCAAACAGAGGTTAAATTGTTTAATTGATGCTGATTGTGTATTGGTGTGTACGGTTGTGGTTTTGAACGAAGGTTGGAGAAAGAGTCGGGGTTTTTCTTCAATATGAGGCATTTTGAGGATTGTGTCACGAATGGTGAATGGGATGAGGTGGAGAAGTACCTCTCTGGGTTTACTAAGGTTGATGATAATAGATATTCAATGAAGATTTTCTTTGAGATTCGGAAGCAGAAATACCTTGAAGCACTGGACAGGTGACTTTTTTCGATTTTTTTATTTATTTTTTATTTGAATAAATGCTAGTAATACATTTATGTTTGAAATGATCAGTGTGCACTAAAATTTTCAGGGAATAATGGCTTTCTCAATTCTTTAAGTGGGTAATGTTTGTAGGGTTGTTTTCATTTTGCAGGAATGACCATGCTAAAGCTGTTGAGATTCTTGTAAAGGACCTGAAGGTGTTTTCTGCATTCAATGAAGAACTCTTCAAGGAAATCACGCTGCTTCTAACCTTGGGAAACTTTAGGTGCGTTGAATGTTTCTTATTGAAATGGTAGAATAAGTACTTTCAGATCTTCCTTTCCCCATAAGATTAGGTTGGAGGGTGAGGTATTGGGTTCAAGACCCGTACGTGTTAATTTACCACTTTACATCTAACTATCTACCAAGCATTGATAAATTTCATTACATAACATAAGGTCCAATTTTAGACATATGCCTCTAGTTCTCCACTCATTCATAAATCTCTAATACTCCTGTATCTTTTTGCCCTCTTTCTAATCTCAAATTTTGTAGGAGATGGCATACAGTGTTCTCACTTTAAATTTATTTTTTTGATAAGTCAGTGTCCTCACATTTAATTTAAAAGCTACTATCTTCCATTGGCATTCATGCTACATCGAATTTGCTTAAGCTTGCTATGAGATTTAGTATACAAGCCATTGTTATGATTGTTTCCTATTTACACTTTCATTATGTCCATTGCAATCTCTGCTGAACGTAGAAGAAATTTTCAGATAGGTGTCCGGAAAGTGTCCTAGAATTGAATCATACTTTTGGACTTGGGCTCTGATAAAGAAGCGCTGAAACAAAATAAGATGTATTTAATTTACCTCCATGGTGGAATTCTCTAATACCCATAATTTTGAAATGGTGGCATGGGCTCTGAATGTAATGCAAGTGGAAGCTTATTCTAATGTATAAATGCTGGATTCAAAGAGAGGAACTCATAGTTATAGGTGTTGAACTATGCTTGTGTTCGCATAAGCAGTATATCATGTGTGTATTTGTTCTAAATGAAGTTTCACGGAAACATTTTTCTTCGTCAGGGAGAATGAGCAACTGTCCAAGTATGGGGATACTAAGTCTGCGAGAGCTATAATGCTTATTGAGCTTAAAAAGTTGATTGAGGCAAATCCACTTTTCCGGGATAAGCTTCAATTTCCTACCTTAAAGAACTCAAGGCTGAGGACATTAATCAATCAGAGGTAGTTGGAACAGTTATCCATTTATGCTCATGTTTTATTATTTTATTCAAAAGCAATGTCAATTTTTTCTTGTCAACTCTGATTGTCTTATGTTATTCTTGTTAAATTGCAGTTTAAATTGGCAGCATCAGCTTTGCAAGAGTCCAAGGCCAAACCCCGACATAAAAACCCTTTTTGTAGACCACACTTGTGGAACATCGAGTGGTGCCCATGCTCAGTCCCCTGTAACTCATCCTCTAATGGGTTCCATTCCTAAAGTTGGTGGCTTTCCTCCATTAGGTGTTCATGCTGTAAGTCAATAAAATAACATCTCTATCTCGGTCGGGGACAACAATCTTCTATTTTTCCCAAAAATTTGACTTGGCTGTTTATTTCTTATTTATTCATTTCAGACTTTTCAGCCCGCCCAAGCATCTCTTTCAACATCTCTTGCGGGATGGATGGTTAACCCTTCTTCTGTGCCGCACCAAACAGTTCCTGTGGGGCCTATTGGCCTTACTGTTTCTAGTAATGCAGGTACTCCTTGCTTTCTTTGGATTATTTCTTTAAACTACATTCTTTAAATACAAGTTGTCATTAACGGAAAACACCTGGGATTCACTGGTGTTTCTTGTTTTGTTTTGTTTTGTTTTGTTTTGTTTTTTGTTTTTTGTTTTTTTTTTGTTTTTTTGTTTTTTTAATTTTAAGTATGCCTTACCTGTATATGAGAAATTCACAGTTATGATATTATGGCTATTTAAATTGTAATTTAAGTTCCTGTTACAAGTGATCTATAAATCGCTTTGTAATATAGGTTTAAATGCTCCTTTCATAGTTTTGGCTGGTATGGACTGTTTGAAGGACTTAATTTAAGCCCTTAAATTTTTCTTGTATTCTTTGTGGTTTGTTGGCAGTTCAGTAGTTGGGTTGCTTGTAAGTTGTTGCCTTTTTAGTTGTCTTAGTCATGGAGTTACAGTTGCCATGATCATTAGTAGACATTGATAATCTCTATAATATACTTAACTTCCTTGAATGTTTTAATGTATTAATCTGCAATTTTAAGACAAAAAACTTAGTTTCAAGTTCGTTAATGCAGTATCTTGTCAGAACTGTGCAACAGATAGGGAAAGGGGTATTTAAGCCAGCTTCTCCATTGATTTCCTGGGACTTTCTGATACTTATTATGCTGACTTTCAAATTGACAGAGTTGCACCAGTGATTTTGATGGGAATCTTATTAGCATTTGGTGACCATGGAAAGTACGTTGGTTTTAGTTGCCAAGGTTGGTTTTGGATAGAGCATTAGACCATAGGGCCATGGCGATTTTGTCTCTGAAATATTTTCTGATCAAATCACATGTTTAGAGGATCTGTGAACCTTTGATCAGTGTACACAGACATGATGACTCTCTTTAAGATGGAGATAAGTTGTTGTATTCAACAGATTTGCATATGTATTAATCTCATACTTTTCAGTATAGAAATTCTTAATAGGAGTTCTTGTTTGTTTGCTGAAGCTCCCTAAAAGTTAAATGATGAAAAAATGGATGACATCTTACAAATGTATGAATCAATGAAAATGGACTTTCTTTTAAGTTCCAGAGCTCTTATTAGACATGGATGTTGTATTGACAAGTGTCTGATATGTTTATTAGATATGAGGATTGGGTAAGCGTACCATAGCTATGAGCACATCTAATGTGGCTTTCTAGTTGCAACTGATCTATTTTTAAAGAAAAGGACCCACTGACTTATTGTGGTAGATTTCCTTTCACGAGGTATATGATTGAGATTGTTATCTTTTATCTCACCGGAGGAATGGCTTCAAATGCAGTTTAACATCTGTAGTTAGTTCTGCATGATTGATAATATCCAAGTAATAAAGGGATTTATTAATCATATTGATCTATTAGTATATAAATTTGTTCTAAGGTTGATGTCTTTCTAAGGTTTACATCTTCTATTTTCTATTTGGATTCTTTTCCACTCTTCTTCCCATTGATTATTACATATGCCAATGCGTTTAAAGATAGGCTTTTCTATATTATATTCTCTTTTCTCTGCTTTTATTCAGAGAACATGGTCATTTTAATTCTTTAGTAATGCTTTCCTTTTAGAGAAGTGGTTGAGGAGGGTCTGGCTAGTGCCTGCCATGATTGCACTCGTTGGATACATGCCAATCAATCTTCTTTTGGATGAAGGAATGTTCCTTAGAATGCTCATGATACACACCTATGTTTTCTTATTCTATGTTCTCTCATTCCAACTTTACTTTTTCAACTGAGTTTGTCATCCTTCTTGCATATACTTTTTGTGGTAGCTTCTATGCTAAAGCGCCCTAGGAGTCCTACTAACAACCCGGCAATGGATTATCAAACTGCAGATTCTGAACATGTGCTGAATAGATCAAGACCTTTTGGATTATCAGATGCGGTATGAAAATTTTGTTGTAGACTTTGCTTTTTCTAATTACATTGATTATTAGCCACTTTCTGAATAATTTCTTTGACAACTTATTTCTTGAATGGCTTAGATGTTTATTTATTTATTTTTCTCAATGCGGACCCAAAAATTGCTTATAACAATATTTGAAACATCTTGTGGCTTCACATTTCAGATAATGTCTCTTTCATGTTGTTGATGTAGATTTATGGTTAAATGACTGTTCCACTACATGCCTCTCTCCCCTTGCAGGTTAATAATATGCCGGTCAATATCTTGCCAGTGATGTACGCTGGCCAGAGTCATGCCCATACTTTGCACTCTTCTGATGACCTGCCAAAGACTGTTGTCGTGAACTTGATTCAGGGTTCTACTGTCAAGAGCATGGATTTTCATCCAGTGCGACCAATTTTGCTTCTTGGTAAGCTCTTGCTGTTCATATATTTGTTTCTGCTTCTTGAATCTATGAAGTCAAAATGTAGTTGTTTAAGGCTTTCATTAATGTGTTTCCTATTATATATTTTATGTTCTGTCAACTTCAGTTGGAACGAATATTGGCGATATAACAATCTGGGAAGTAGCTGGGAGGGAGAGACTTGTTTATCGAAGCTTTAAGGTTTGGGACATTGGAGCATGTTCAATGGCTTTGCAGGTCTGACAACTTTCTCTATATATCTGTGTTTATATATGTAGATGTATGTAGTAGTAAATATGTACCCACACGAACATGCATACATATATATAAAATTTTAAGCAAACTACTGTAGGAGCAATTATGCAGCTAATCTGTCTTTATGTTATGTGATAGGCGTTGTTGGCCAATGGACATACTGCATGTGTAAATCGAGTGATCTGGAGTCCTGATGGTGACCTTTTTGGTATGTCCAAGGGTATTTATTTGTGTATACATATATTTTCTTTAGCTTTTCTTATCTGTGATTTATAACTCGATATAACAGATATGACTAACACACATCACAGTTTTTAGTTCAAGCATGGGACTTACCTTTTTAACAATCGGACATTTTAGCGCTCAAGGCTGTTTTACTTTTCTAAAAGAGGGCATAAGAGGACTGATGTCTCAAGAAACAATTTGTATCTCTGATGATTTTTTTCCTGCTTTCCATTTCAGGCGTTGCATATTCAAAGCATATGGTGCAGATATATTCCTATCATGGTGGTGATGATTTACGGAACCACCTGGAGGTTTGTCTCTCTCTCTCTCACACACACACACATAGCTTTTGGGGATTATCAAGAAAAAGAAGTCGCTTTTGTTAATAATTGGATATCTATCATGAAATTTTTTCAGATTGAGGCTCATGTTGGTAATGTTAGTGATCTTGCCTTTTCACATCCAAACAAACAACTATACATTGTAACTTGCGGAGAGGACAAGACCATTAAGGTTTGCTTTATTTGGGATTCTTTCAATTAAATGATGATGATGGACTGCATTTATAAACGTCCAATGCCGTGCAGGTATGGGATGCTATCACTGGTAATAAGCTGTACACTTTTGAGGGGCATGAAGCACCAGTTTACTCTGTGTGCCCACATCAAAAGGAAAACATTCAGGTATTCATTTTGTTTTATTTGCATTGTTGCTATAGTTAACAGTCTTCCCTGGTTGAAACTTTTTCTTGAGATACATCCAAGGCTTATTTATTGTGCCTTGCCAGAGTTTTAGGCTTGGGGGATATTATTCATGGTTAACCTTAGCAGCTTTGCATAAAGTTTTTGCTGTAGTTATTACACACCAAGTCCATGCTCCAGGGGGGCCTTATGCATTGATCTGAAAAAAGGTTTAGCAAAAGGATTTGAAGGAAAACATTTTTCTTTCTCCCATTTCTTCTTTGCCTTTAATTTTCCAAATTAACATTTCAGCTTTCTTCATTCCATATGAAATTTCCTTATGTTTGTCAATGATCTATGTGTTTAATTTATAACTTTTTCTTTCATTTTTTTTTTGAAATTCGTTTGTACAAAAAGTGACTATTGGTTGCAGCTTTTTATTCTGAATTGTTTATGAAGAATGGGAAATATGAAGCTTAACTCACACCCTAAGGCTATGGTTGCCATTTTTTTTTTCTTCTTTCTGCTATCTAGATTTGGTTTGCATCATTAAAGGTTTTCTTCCTTCCAACAGTTTATCTTTTCAACGGCTATCGATGGGAGAATTAAGGCTTGGTTATATGATAACATGGGTTCAAGAGTTGACTATGATGCTCCAGGTCAATCTTGCACAACAATGTCCTATAGTGCTGACGGGACAAGGTAGTAGTGAGACCAATCAAAGAGTTTATTTCCTCCATATTTTCAAAATGATTGGGTGATTGCTCAAACTTTATATCATCTTTCTCTTGTTACGTGCATTATAGGCTATTCTCATGTGGGACTAATAAAGGAGGAGAATCACACCTTGTCGAATGGAATGAAAGTGAGGGGGCTATTAAGCGGGTATATAATGGTCTTGGAAAGCAGTCTGTGGGGGTTGTGCAGTTTGACACAACGAAGAGCCGGTTTTTGGCCGCTGGTGATGATTTCCAAATTAAATTTTGGGACATGGACAATGTTAAAATCTTGACAACTACTGATGCAGAGGGTGGATTACCGGTAACTCCCATGGAGGCACTCTTGTTGACGTACTTCTCTGTATACTGAAGAATCTCTTCTTATACTTAAACAATTTTTACCTTGAACATCTTTTAGGCTTCTCCTTGCATTCGATTTAACAAGGAAGGGATATTGCTGGCTGTATCAACAAGTGGGAATGGTGTCAAAATTCTTGCAAATGCGGATGGTGTACGGCTTTTTCGTTCTATAGAAAGTCGTGCAGGTGATTCATCCAGAGTGCCTTCTGCGACTGTTGCAAAGGTGCTCCTTTCCCTTCAACTACTGTAGGAACTTCAACTGTGTACATGCTTGTTAAATGCATTGTTCAATTTTCAGGGACCCAGAGTTGGCATGTTTGCTGGTTCTGGTTCAACTCATGGAACAACCATAGTTGATGCAGATAGGAGTGCTCCGATGACAATGATGGCTGGACTGGTAAGCTTGATTTCTGTCATGTCAATAATTGGGATCTTCCTTTGTTAAAAATTTAATGGTTTTGGTATTTAGGAGCCCTAAGTTCGGTCCAATCAATAATTAATTGTCCCACAATTTTGTGTTTGTTTTTTTGGGACATAAGATTTCATGCATTAAATATTGATTTTGATCTTTAAAATTTATTAGAATGGAGATAGCCGAAGTTTTCCTGATGCAAAACCAAATCATACTGATGAATCGGAGAAATTAAAGGGTTGGAAGCTGACTGAAATCAATGAATCATCTCAACTTCGTTCCCTGCGACTTCCTGACAGCCTGCTGCCAGTAAGGGTAATTATTATTATTAATATATATATATATATATATTTTTTAAGCTCATTTGAAGTTAATATCATGTATCCTTGTCTCTTTTTCTTAGTTAATTGGGTCCTATTAGTTGATTGTGTTATTAATATTTAATTGTAAGTGTCAATAGTATGGATTTTGGTTATTTAATAAGTAGGTCATTGACCTATATTATGTAAGATAAATTAAGAAATGGGTGTTGCCCTAGATTATGTTAGGCAAGTCAATAGATGGGCATTGCCTTAGGGTTTAGTCGTTAGTCTCTTTAGTGTCTTTTGTATTCCAATGGAAGCAGACTTAGATGGAATAAAATGTATGAGAAATTGAGTCACCCACCAACTTCCAAACACCCAAGTCTGCCACCATTGAAAAAATCATAATAAAGGAAAATCCAAAATTCCCAAACACCCCATGCTATCGAGCCACCGCCACCCAGCAACCACTTGTAGCTTCTTTCCCCTACTTTCAGCTTACTCTCTGTGATTTTTCTGATTATTGTTGTCCTACATCAAATTGGTATCAGAGACTAACCCGATTGTTTCCCATAACAATCCTGCGATCCACGCCGTGCTACCCCAACTGAGCCAATGCCATGTCCATCACCATCCCTACACGGCTGCTGTCCGCCATCCCAAGCTTCTCCATTGTCGGCCAAATCAAACCCTAAAACACCCACCAACTTCCAAACACCCAAGTTTGCCAACGTTCACAAAATCATCAATTAAAAAAATAAAAAAATAAAATTCAAAGTCCCCAAAAACACCCAATGCTATCGCGCCGCCGCCACCCAGCAACCCATCGTGATGGACATAATCCTTCGTATGGCCCAGGCACCACCACCAAACCCCCAAGCCAACCGATCAAACACACCACTCCAACACCCAAATATCCACTAAAACCAACCCACAAATCTAACCTGCCATTTAATCCTAAAAAAAAAACAAAAGCATTCAGAGAACCCCATCGCAACATTCTTCCCCATTGGAGCCAACCTTGTGCTGCAACAATTAAGAGATTGGGCTTGCACTCAAAATGTTCTGAGCATACTTTTCACATGTTCACATTTCCAAACTCGAGGTGGAGTTTTCTTTAATCAAGAGAGAATCATGCGATACAAGAAGTTCATTGGGTCCTAACCTGCCATTTAATCCTAAAAAAAAAACAAAAGCATTCAGAGAACCCCATCGCAACATTCTTCCCCATTGGAGCCAACCTTGTGCTGCAACAATTAAGAGATTGGGCTTGCACTCAAAATGTTCTGAGCATACTTTTCACATGTTCACATTTCCAAACTCGAGGTGGAGTTTTCTTTAATCAAGAGAGAATCATGCGATACAAGAAGTTCATTGGGTCCTATTAGTTGATTGAGCTATTAATATTTAATTTTCAGAGTCAATGGTGTTTTTTTGTTAATTCAATAAGTAAGCGATTGCCCTAGATTATGTTAGGTTAATCAATAAATGGGGTTGCCCTAAATTATGTTAGGTAAGTGAGTAAATGAGCGTTGCCCTAGGGTCTAGCCATTAGTTTATTTAAGAGTTTTTTTTTTTTTGACATGTCCGCACAAGAGGGGAGAGGGTGATTCGAACTGATGACCTCTGTTTCATTAGGCGTGATCCTAGCCGATTGAGCTTCCTCTTGGAGACTATTTAAGAGTCTTTTGTACTCCAATGGAAGCTGACTTCGATGGATAAAATTTATGAGAAATTGATTCTCTTCTCCCTTTCTCCATCCTCCTTTCTCTCTCTTTGCCCTAGCTTCCCTCTTTCACTCTTCTTCCCCTTTCTCTTCCCCTGGCGTCTCTCTTTTTAGCTTCTTCTTTCTCTTTCTACTTCTAGCTTCTTTCCCCTACTTTCCTCTTTCCTTCACCGTGTGAATTTTCTGATTATTGTTGTCCTACATCATTTGGTTTTCTAGGTAGTTGGTTCTTTTCTTTTTGATAGTTTTTTTTTTTTTCCCAAGTCAAGGGTTGGCCAACAAATTGCAATTGTACTGTTATGGACCAGAAATTTTTTACAACCAAAGTATTTGATGCAATTATTATCCCCAATGACTTTATATTAAGAATGTGAGAGGTCTTGATCGTTCTCTTTGAAAAAAAAAAAAAATTGGTGCTTATAGTACTACCTATTGTTTCAAGTCCTAGTCCATTTTGTTAGGATCACTTCTGATTAGCTGTGGATGAGCTTAATGTTATAATAAAAGTTCAGTGTGGCTGGATTAGTTATAGACTTGTTGGTAGTACAAGCTGATAGCATGTGGGTAACAAAAGTGGAGGGCATATATATCTATTGCCACATGGTGGCATATAGATTTTGGCTGCCCTTGAACTTATGTTTTGCTTGTCAAGTCAGAGACCAAGTTATTTGATATGATATATCCATGAATCCATGCATTTGGTGATATTTATTTTCATGGTAATTATGCGGTTCCATGGCACTATTGCCATTCATGAACCAATGCAATCTTCGCTGTATCTTTTTGTAGACTGTTACATATATGAGCACTTTTGAGAATTTAATTTGTAAGTTGTCTGACCATGCGGTTCACCAGTGCCGTATATTGTGTTCAAATACCCTTGCAATGGGGTTCATTTTCTCATCATCCTTTCTTTGCACTACAAAGCGTATCAAGCTTTTTTAATTATTAGAATGTCTGGAAACACCATTGCTACTTGGTTATTTTGGATTTAGTCTCTGCTCTACAGTTTTGAATGCATCCAAAATAGCTTTCCTTATTTATAAGGTCCTCCTCTGTTATGAGGGATATAAAGACTAAGCTGGATTGGAAGCATTGGATTAATGGAAGACGTTATACTTTTCAATTGTCTCACTTTTAATGTAAAATCAATGATAGAGATGTAATGATTACCTTTTGCCCGCCTGATGGGATCATCTGGTATTTCAGATTAATCCACAATTAGTCTTTAAGTCTTGGGTGTTGTTGAAGGAGCAGGTCTAGTGACAAAATTGTTTTGTTTTGGGTGTTACCTGGTTCTCTCCATCCATGGTCTTGAGCACTCTAGTATCTGGTGTAATTGGGTTTGATGGGTAAGCCATACGATGATAGTTATTGTGTATGTGTTTGTATTGTGCCTAGGTTTTACAGACAGTGGAATTTTACTTTACTTGTTATCCGATAAAAAGCTATGGTTTCATTTTATGTTTCCAGTATGTGGTTGGATCTCTGGAAGATGAATGGACAATTTTTATGAATTTAGCATGATATGACAGAAATGATCATATATTTAAGGGATAAATGTAAATCAGTCCCTGTAGTTGGCCTAAATTACAAATTACTCCCTGTGATATAAAAAATAATTCAGAAGTCCTCGAGGTAAGCCAATATAACAATTTAGTCCCTATAGTCAAATTCCGTTAAAGCACTTAATGAATTTTGTTAGTGTGCCACATAAATACCAATAGAATGATGACACTGGTCACTCTTAATAAAAATATATATAAATATATAAACTAAAAAGTTGTTAAAAAAAAAAAGAAAAAAAAAAAAAAAGAAAGGATTTTTTGTTTTCTCTATCTGTAATCATCGCTGTCCTCAGACTCTTCCATCTCCAAGAGATTTTTTTTTTTTCTGCTTCGTCTCTCTCTCTGAAGATTATATGGATATATAAGAGATGCAAAAACGGTTCACATGTGATTGCAAAATTTCTGTATATTCTTGTGATTCTGTCCATATCTGAGTTGTTCGATCGATCAACACATTGGGTACCAAAGTTCCTCCCCAAATAACACCCACTGAAAAATAACAAAAAAGATCAACACAAGCTGACAAAGTATCCTATTTCTAATCTACTTGTAATTTTTTCCAGATCCATTTTCTTGAAATTATTTAGATGTATGAAACAGAATTTCCATTGGTGCCAGCTCTTTGGCAACGACAAACATGTCACTGGGAGGGGTAAATCTAGTGGTTGGGTCACCTTTGACCTGAAGCAGTGACATTAACAATTTTTTTTTTATTAACTTTTTAAGTTTTAGTTTTATATATTTAATATATTTATATTACGATTGACATGTGTCATCATTTTATTGGTGCTAATGTGGCATACTAAAGGAATCCGTTAAGTGTTTTGATGAAATTTAATTGTAGGGACTAAATTGTTATTTTGGCTTACTCCGAAGACCTCTAAATTATTTTTTATACCGTAGGAGCAATGTGTAATTTAGGTCAACCACCGGTACTGATTTTCCATTTATCCCTATATTTAAAGGTGATGAAGTAGGTTAATTTGTACCATTTTTAAGGTTCATGGACCTTTCATTTTTATTTTATTATAAGAATGTTGGGTCCTATTTTGGCTTGAACTGGACAAACAGATATTTAAGGACATAGTAATTGCTTAAATCTAATACTTTATTTTTTATTTTTAAATCTGTTTTTAATTTATAGAAAGTTCATTCTTTCACGTTTACAATCCAATGTCTGAATTCCCAAGCAATGCTTTTGCGAATATATGCTACGATAAAACAAAAGTAGGCCAAAGTACGAAATGCTTTAGTTACTATGGTTTTTATCCTAATTTTAATAGTTCTTTCTCTATTTCAGATTATTAGGTTGATATATACAAATTCAGGAGGCGCCATTTTGGCATTGGCATTCAATGCTGTACACAAACTATGGAAATGGCAGATAAATGAGCGGAATCCTTCGGGGAAGGTATGGATGCCTTTGTTTATAAGGCAACATGTCCAACTTTATTGTTAACATATAAAGCTTAGCATTTTACAAATGCTTTACTGTAGGCAAGTTCAAGTGTGCCACCACAGTTGTGGCAACCTTCCAGTGGAATATTAATGACCAACGATATAAGTGAGATAAATCTTGAAGATGCTGTTCCATGCTTTGCTCTTTCAAAGAATGATTCTTACGTTATGTCAGCCTCTGGTGGAAAAATTTCCCTTTTTAATATGATGACATTCAAGGTAATACTATTTCAGGCAGTCTAGTACCTTTCCAGGAGTCTTTTGCAATGTCTATAATAATCTCAAATGCCAACTTTTTCCACTCTTATCTTCTTTATTTGTGCAGACGATGACAACATTCATGGCCCCACCACCTGCAGCAACATTTCTTGCCTTCCATCCACAGGACAATAACATTATTTTCATAGGCATGGATGATTCTTCTATTCAAATCTACAATGTCAGGGTTGATGGGGTATTTGCCTGAACTGAGACCTATATTTATGTTAAAATTTCTTGAAGATGTGCATATGAAATTTTTGAATAATGACATTTGAAAGTTTTGGATGTGGAATTTTGACAGGTCAAAAGCACGCTCAAAGGTCATCAGAAGAGAGTAACTGGCATAGCCTTCTCTAAAGTTCTAAATGTTCTTGTATCGTCAGGAGCTGACTCTCAGGTATATTATTCAAATATGAGAAAGGAATATGTACGTGTGAGCTTCGATTGTGAAATGACACTCTAAAAAGGACAAAATTTTCCTCTAAAGTGGGGTAGAGGAAAATGTCACGTGTCCAAAATGCATGTGATTCTCACATACACATGTGTTGGTTTAATAGATTGGGTTGGAGGAATTCCTCCAACCCTGTTTGGAGGAAAACTTTGTCTCTCTAAAAATATTGTTACTAATATGTATTCAATTTCATTTTTCCTGCTGTCATTCTATTCTTAGTTTTCCCATTTCTTTCTTTTTCTCTAGAGCGCTCTAATTTTTAAGGTTTTGCAGCTCTCTTGGTTATCTTCTTTGTTGCTTTGAATTCCCAAGATCTTTAATGTAATAATGTTGTTCTTTCTTCTTATGTGGTTTCCTGTGTGCATGACAAGAAGTAAATTATGTTTTGGTGCTTCATTTATCGTGGATATTCCAAAGTGGACTTGTCATGGATATTACAACATTATGGACCAAACTATATTTTATACACAACACATAAGATTGTTTATTTCTCATTTGTGTTCTCAAAGTAAAAAGATCAACTTTTCTTGCATATTTATTTTGTGACCCCCATAAGATTTATTCCGAGAACTGCCCCTTGTATGTACATAAGAAGAAAGGGGCCAAAGGTGATGGAATTCAAGTCTGGTAAAATGGAAGAGGTCAATTTTTGAAAAGTTAAGTATGGCCTGTGTCTGTCTTTGTCTTTTATGAATGGAATGTGTCTGTTTTTTATAAATCATATCTAAATAAAATACTCTTTTTGGTGTAATTATTTGTGTCCTTAGTCTCTCCTAGTCTCTCCTAAGATTGGAATATTGTATTATGTAAATTGTAATAATAATTGAAATTTTTATTCTTTGTAGCTTCATAAAATCTTACTTAACAATAAGTATTTATTTTTCAATAGTAGCTTGGTCATCTTATTTGACCAATTCAAACTTCTTGATTTGAATATTTTGTTTTGTTTTAAGTATTTGGAAAAGATATAGAATAATTAAGAATATAAAATTTTATTTTAGTTTTACATATCTTAATTAAACCTTAAGTTTCCAAAACTGAGAACTAGTTGACGTTCACAAAATCATTGAAGCTTTTAAATTCCCAGAGAGTCTTTAAGTAGTATGCGTATATTCAGTTGGCCCATCTGAATCTAGAGGAAATATGCCTGGTTCAATCGAAGTTCTCTGTTAGATCTAAAGATGTGCATTTTATCATACCTATGTTATTACTAATCTTGGCATTTATGGAGCAGCTTCCTTTTTAGATTCTTGTATGTATTATTGTAGCTGGAGTTTGTGCTTCATCAAACTATGGATCCATTTTGAGGTGCATAAGAAACCTGATACTATTAAGATATGCTATTACCATGTATTTAAATTACTGTTAGGGCCATTGTGGATACAAGAAATGAGAAATGTTCTTATTGGGTTGTATGTAATTGATTTTATCGGTGAGTGATGACTTGAAGAAGTACGAAACATTAATTTATTTTTCTCTTTTTTTTGGTACTGATTTCCAGTTGTGTGTATGGAGCATGGATGGATGGGAGAAGCAGGCTAGTAAGTTCTTGCAGCTTCCCTCTGGGCGTGTATCATCTTCTCTTGCACAGACCCGTGTTCAATTTCACCAAGATCAGATGCATGTGTTGGTTGTCCATGAAACTCAAATAGCCATATATGAGGCACCAAAGTTGGAGTGCCTTAAGCAGGTCTGTGAGAAATAATTTTCCTTGTACATTCTTGTCTTATTTGCGTTTACCAAAACTTATAAATGTGAAGATATTTTTTAATGTGCTCATAATAGAGTTATTTGATTGTTGAGTTGCTATCTTTATGAATATTGTTGTGTTTGCAATGAAAATCCATGCAATCTTAGTCTCAAATGCGTGAGAATAGATTTGTGCTTGCTCAAAAGTGCCTGCTTTTGTGGAGGGAAATCAGGTTATTTTTTGCAGTGTTAGTAAATTGTTGTGCTGAAAATAGCTAGGTATAAATTTGTTCATCGAGAAGTTTTATTGATGACAGTGGTTTCCCCGGGAAGCAAGTGGTTCAGTCACGGATGCTACATTTTCATGTGATAGCCAGTCAATTTATGCAAGCATGGAAGATGGAAGTGTGTGTGTTCTTACTGCCACAACACTTCGACTTAGGTGTCGGATTACTGCCTCTTCATATTTACCTTCTAATCCCAGGTATGTCTTCTTGTTAGTTATAACCATTATGGGTACTGGTACCCATATATATTTACATTCTCCACGTTTGCCTTCTTACTGATGCTACTTTTGGACAGCACAAGGGTATTTCCGGTTGTCATTACGGCTCATCCATCTGAACCTAATCAATTTGCACTTGGACTTACTGATGGTGGAGTGCATGTTATGGAGCCGCCAGAATCAGAGCGAAACTGGGGTGCCGCACCTCCACTTGAAAATGGTGCTGGGCCGAGCATCAACTCTGCTGCAGGTTCGGATCAACAGGCAAGGTGAAGATGATTATTCTGGGCCTTTACTAATGGCTGCGTGCATACCCCAGTGTATGGACCCCTTTTAATCCCAGGAGGAACTGCTAATTTTTAGGTTTCTTAGTTTGTAGGATACACGCCATGCCTAGTGGCTGGATGCTTAGACAGTAGACCTTTTGGGAGCCTGTGGGTTTGGACAGGAAGTCTTCTATACATATTAAAGAAAGAAAAGGTTCAGTAGTGTTGATATAATAGAAGAGACATTGGAAGTAGTTATAAGGATTGAAGGAGAGATATTTGCCTCTCGAATGTAATATTGTCCTCCAAAATTTTATCTGATTCTACATCTCATGTATAATTGATCAAGCGTCATGTCTTCCTATTTGCTTTAAAATGTGCATGCTCCATGTATATATTTTCTACTTTCAGGGCCACTCTCCAAATTGAGGAATCAGTCATCAGTCATGTGTTCCAAATGTTGTAGAATGATCCAAGGCATGATTTGTTGAGGAGTTAGATTGAGTTTAAGCATTGAGGAATCAGTCATTCATTAAGGAAAAATCTTTCAATTTCCTTTCCTCAAAGGTTCTAGTGCAAGCTTCTTTGCCTTTTGCAGAAAGCTCTTTTGAGGAGGTGAGAACCAAATATGTTTTTGCCTCCAACTTGTGGTGCCTATGGAATAACTTGTGCCCTTAGGAGATTGTTAATTCAATATTAAGAGTACAATTGGTTAAGGGGTTACAACTACGGAATGGAATAATTATTCCAGAGTTTGGTAAGTTTTTAAATCCCAAGAATCTTCACAGGAATAACTATTCCTTAAAATGAAGAATAGCTATTCCTCTATTAAAAATAACATTTTACAAAAATACTCCAAAATCATTGACGAAATGGATGGATGCAATCTGTCGGCCAATGCTGATCTTAACCATTGCTTTCCTTCCGGAGGGAACGAAATGGAAGGATGTAATCTATCACTACACCTTTCCTAGCACGCTGAGGTGGTCGGAGAGTTAGCAGAACCTAACTTACGCATTCCAGTCGAAAAACCAGCTCTTGAATGACGTCAAGAGCTTGTTTGGTGACTTTGGCAATAGATCTCTGCCCGTGGCCATGCACAAGATATGGCTTCTTCTAGCCCTCGAACATTCCTGTGTGGATGGCGCAATTATGTACCCTACGATCTCTTCTCAAACCAAGAAGGTTAGGTTGGCTCGCAATGATGTCACATGCATTTAGGAGTTGAACGATGCAATCCCAAAATAACATTATAATCGTTGCTTTCTTGCCAGAGAAAGTGCTAGGAGAACTTGGTTCACCATGCATGTGACGTCGTTTGTTATGGGATTAGGATATTGGGTGTTTTAGTTAATTGTAAGTTAGAATTGAGTAATTGGGTATTTTAGTTAATTGTAAGTTAGAATTGAGTAATTGAGTGTTTTAGTATACTTATATATATAATTTATTTTTTTAGGACATCGATAATTTCTTTGATTAAAATGTATGATAAGCGATACTATACACAAACTTCATATTTGCAAATTGAGCATAAGCTCGATCGACACTCCACGCGTCATCTAATATCCTGTTGCACATATGCATTGCTACGTGTCGCTCGCAAGAAACTGTAGCCATGCAATTTTGCAAATATATATTGATTTGGACGCGTGCATGCACTCAACTGAAGCAATCTTTTGAGAATTAAAGACAACATCTCTACTCCGAAAGACACTTCCAATCTCATCCCATAGCAGCAAAAAAAATGCTGCAACAAACGGGGGAGCTCAACACCACCACCATCACCACCAAGCACAGCAGCAGCACTGAAAAGCAACCGCTGAGAGACAAGCATGTGAGGGATTTGATGGTGAACAAGAGGAGACTGGTGGAGGTGCCTTACACGGCGTCGCTGGCTCATATGATGAACACGCTGGTGGCTAACCGGGTTGTGGCCGCACCGGTGTCCGCACCGCCTGGGCACTGGATTGGAGCTGGTGGGTCTATGATCATGGAGTCTGACAAGCAGACGGGGGTTGCACGGAAACATTATATAGGGATGGTTACAATGCTAGATATCCTGGCCCATATTACTGGAGATGATGATAAGATGGACGGCAGTGATGGGTCTGATCTTGATCAGAAGATGGCGGTCCCAGTCTCCTCGATCATAGGGCACTGCCTTGAGGGTCTCAGTCTATGCACTCTAAACCCTAATACCAGGTGATTTTCTGTTACCTATAGCGCATATATATATATATATAAGTTATTCTTGAGAAATTTTTTGTTTATTTTATAAAGTTTGAGTTTTCGGTTTATCATTATGTTATGTGATGTTAACTGCATGCATGTTGGGATATATCATTACAACATCAACACTAATTACAATTAATTCTATAAGGTACTTAATACTTATCCTATAAGAAATATACATATATTATGGAACCATATTTTATATTCTAAAATAATGTTACACGTCACCCTATTATCCCCGATTCCCAAAGCTGATCTGACGTAGTTCCTCTTAGCATTTGGTGCATGAGGATTAGTTTTTTCGTTGGGAGTCCATGCATCATTAGATTTGGGAGGAGATGGAGGGGGGATAATAGGGTGATGAATATATTTATTCTATATTTTAACGTCCCTTCAAACTCAATGCGAAAAATTTTGGAACCTTGAATTTGAAAAGAAGGGCTTTTTTCTTTTCTTGGTGACGACAATTGGAGATGGTGGCAGAAAAATGGTTGGCAGCTGTGACCAAAAAATCGCCGGAGTTGGTGGAGGTTGACCATAGTAACTGGAGGGTGGCAGCCGAATTGAAGATGATGGCCGCTGGAAACGGTGGTAAGAGATGAGCCGTTGACAACAATAGGCCAAAAATAAGACACAATAGGCTGAACAACGTGCCAAAACAGGGTCAACTGTGGGCCAAATATTAAGGCTAACTTTGGCTGATAAATGGGCCAACAATGGGCTGAAAATAGGGCAATATAGACCTTAAATGGGCATGGGTCATTAAACAAATTTGAAATAATTAGGCCACCAAAGCATAAAAAGATGGGCTACATTGGCGAAATATAGGCCTCATAGGCCTTTTTTTTTTTTTCAACCGTTTTTCTTTTCTTTTTAAGGAGCTAAACGATATGTCGTTTAGGTTTATATCTATTGAACCAGAACCACCTAAATGATTTGTCGTTTAGAAAGAGACAAGAATTTTTTTATTGGCACTTGCTAACGGTCTGCTGTTTAGGGGTCGTACCTTGACCTACCTAAATGACATGTTGTTTAGGCCAGAGTGGAAAAAATGTTACCGGTGCGTGGAGGCTCGTCGGACTTGTGGCATGGCTAGTAGAAACTTTGAGAGGTGAGTGTGGGCGCGTGAGACCTCCGTTTGGGCTTATTTTTGTGCCATTGTGTAGATTGTCCAATGATCTTTTGACAATGTTCTAAGGCTTCCATTAGGATTTAATAGAAATGCTTAATGAATGGGTGACATTGCAAATTTTTAAAGTTTGATACACTAACTTAAGAGTTTTTGAACTTTAAAAGAGTAATTGCAAAAGTAATGAAAGCTTATGAGATTAAGTGAATTGTTTTTCCTAAGAAATTTTTATGGGGGGTTTAAGTGTAGGAATTCTCATCATAGAAGGGAAGAAAGGTCATTTTGGAACAGTGATAAGGTGGCATATCAACTTGGTGTGCTTGACTTGGTTTTATTGATTGTCAGTTCTCCCAAAAGTTTAAGATGGGAAAAAATTTATATTATTATCCTCCTTCAATAAGTGATATCTAACACATATCATATTGATGCAGGATGAAAAATAAAGAATCGGATCTTTTAGTTTTATTTGTATTACGAGTATTTTATTTTTATATTTTAACTTATTTTATAATTTAATAATGAGCTTGACTCAAAGTCAATCAAATTAGCGTTAAGGTTTTTTTTTCCTAGTCTATTTAACAATTTAGAAATCAATGAAGAAATATATTTTCAAGGTGAAATACTCTTATTAGAAATGGGATTTCTCTTTTTGAGGTACGACTCCTCTTCCTTTTGGTAGCGAGACTCTGCCAAGCATGGATTTATTTATTTTATATCGTTTTCCTTTTGTGTTGCGTCAATTTGGTATCAGAGGTAGGTCTATCCCAAAATCAGTCAAATTAGGGTTATGGTTTTTGTGATTCTATTTAAATTAACTATTGTAACAACTTAGAAATCAATGAAAAAATATATTTCATGGTTGAAATATGCTTGTTAGAGATGTGACTTCTCTTTTTGAGGTGTGATTCCCCTTTCCTTTGGTGGTGAAATTCTGCCAAACTCCATTGGTAGCTCGGTGAGACTCTGTTCAACATGAATTTATTTTTATTTTATATCATTTTCCTTTCGTGTTGTGTCAATTTGGTATCAGTGCTAGCTAGGTTTGTCCCAAAATCAGTCAAATTAGGGTTATGGATTTTGTCAGTCTATTTAAATTATTGTAACAATTTAGAAATCAATGAAAACATATATTTTATGGTTGAAATATTCTTGTTAGAAATGTGATTTCTCTTTTTGAGGTGCGACTCCTCATTCCTTTCGAGGTGAAACTTTGTAAAACTCCATTTTTAGCTGGTGAAACTTTGTTCAGCATAGATTTATTTTTTATTTTCTGTCGTTTTCCTTTCGTGATGTGTCACGTATTTAATTTAGAGGAATCATTTTTTTTTTTGGATCAATTTAGCATTTGTATTTCATCAAATAATCACTGACAGAGCATATTGCTCCATCAAAATAACATCCCCGATACAATCAAGAGTTTCCTCCAACCAGGCCCTATCTAGGACATGTTGTGTGGCATTCTTTGCCATTTTATGGGCAGCATGATTAGCCTCTCTTCTTACAAAGCAACAAGACCAGCTTCGCAGAGAGCGCAGAACCGATCTAACATCCTCCACTAAATGGCCATTATTCGTCCAAATTTCTCCCAAGAAGACACCGCTTTCACCACTTGCAAAGAGTCTCCTTCCAAAATAATGTCATTAAGCCCAATCTCCCAACAGAAATTTACTGCCACAAAAGCTCCTAACGTTTCTTCAACAAGAGGATCCCGCAGACCCGTTTTTGCGATACTACGAGCAGCAATTATGCAACCTGCATGGTCCCTAACAACGACACCCACTCCTATTCTGGCAGAATTTTTATCCAAAGCTATATCCCAATTAGCTTTATATTTACTCACCGGCGGAGGACTCCACGTGACCATCAGAGCATCACGATCCTCATGTATCCTGAGATTTGCATTGGCCTCAATGAACTCCTCCAGAGATTTCATCGTAATCTAAATAATGGTGTTGGGGTGGGTAAAAGGACCTCCGTGTATTACCTCATTCCGACGAAACCAAATGCTCTTTACAATCCCCACAAATGTGGATAAAACTTCTTGACCCCATTTTTTGTAAAATATGCTCCTCCAACTCCAAGAAATCTGAACCAGTGAAAGCACACTTTTGGATGGGCCGAATACTAGCCCCCCATACGTCTCTTGCCGCAGGGCATTCCCACAAAATATGAAGCACTGTTTCCGCTTCCAAGTTACATAATGGGCAAACCAAATCCGCCACTATCTTCCTCTTCAACAAATTATCCTTCGTTGGTAGCAAATTGTGACATGCATGCCACATGAAGTTTTTTGCAGCATTAGGGATCTTAAAACTCCAAATGACTCCCCAAATGGAACTCGTTTCAACTCGGGAAGAGCATTCCGGTCGTTGTTGTCAGTCTTGTTCCATAGCTAGGTGATATGCACTCTTAACCGAGAAAATCGCCGTAGTTGTCCCCCTCCAGGTTTGCTTGTCTTGCTGGTCCGTGCAGCTAATTGGTGTAGACAAAATGACCTTTATCTCTTTAGGGCTGAATAGAGAATTAATAAGCCCAATGTTCCACCATTTTGAATCAGGATCGATAAGTTCACTTATAGTTGCATTAGCTTCTAAAAGGTGTGGTGGGGTGTGGATAGCATAAGTGTTAGGACTATTCACCCATTTGTCACCCCATATATGCACCTGTTTGCCATCACCAATCCTCCAAATCAAACCATCTTTCACCAAATCACAAGCCCCAAGTATGCTCTACCAAGCAAAAGAAGGTTTGGACCCTAGCTTAGCTTCCAAAATTGTTTTTCTTGCAAAATATTTTGCTTGCATAATTTTTGCTGTCAACGTCTTTGGAGAGATAAACAACCTCCAAACTTGTTTCGCCAATAACGTCTTATTGAACAAGGCCAAATCCCTAAAACCCATTCTTCCTCTCGCCTTTGATTGCCCCCATTGTTTTCAACTTATCCAATGTATTCGGGCCTCATTGGATTGTTGCTCCCACCAGAATTTCTGCATTTAAGAACTAATTTCATTGCATAGGCCTTCGGGGATTTGAAAGACGCTCCTGCTATACGTTGGTATGGCTTGTATAATTGCTTTCAATAAAATCTCCTTTCCTGCTAGGAAAAGAAATTTTGCCTTGTAATCGCTTCCACACTCGATCTTTAATACTCTTGAAGGCTTGTGTACGAGACTTTCCAACAAGGGCTGGTAACCCCAAATATTTATCGTATCTTTGGGTAGCAAGGATCCCTGAAATGTCTAAAATCTTCTTTCTTGCCTTCTTTGAAGTATTACAACTAAAAAAGAGTGAAGTCTTCTCTTTATTTAGCCATTGCCCCGATGCTTTCTCATAAATGCAGAGAATTCTTGACATCCTATTCCAATGTCTAGTATTTGCCTTATAAAAAAGAAGGCTATCATCTGCAAAAAAAAAGAAAAAAAAAAAAAAAAAGAAAAAAAAAAAGATGGTTAATACGGGGACCCCTTCTAGATGTAGGGACACCTGTCAATACACCCTGTCGGTCAGCTCTAGAAGTAGGGCACTGAGGGCTTCCGCACAAATGAGGAATAGGTAGGGCGAAATTGGATCCCCTTATCGTATCCCCCTGGGTTATTGTATCCTCCCTGTTGGGATTCCATTAACCAAAACCGAGTAATTAGCAATACGGACACATATCATAATGAATTGAACCCATTTGTCATCAAACCCCATCCGCTTCAAGGAAATGCCATTACCTGGTCATAAGCTTTGCTCATATCAAGCTTAACAGCCATATACCCCTCTTTCCCCCGCATGTGGGAATTCATCATATGTAGAGTCTCATATGCAGCTAAAATGTTGTCAGTGATCAATCTACCTAAAATAAATGCACTATGATTGAGTAAAATTATCTTTGGTAGCACCACTTTTAGTCGGTTTGCAATAACCTTGGACACAATTTTATACAAAACATTGCATAAGCTAATGGGCCTAAATTCCGAAACATAAGTGGGGTTTTTTGTTTTGCGAATCAGAGCAATATAAGTGGAATTAAGCTCTTTATTTAAAAAACCAGAATTTAGCTCTTTAGAGGAATCCTATGCGTAAAAACAAATTTTACAAAATTTTTTTTACAATATGTTGTGGTACAAAAAGTTTAAACTCAAGACCTCGGCTCTTATATCGTATTAAATCATCCGTTATCTCAAAAATTTAAATGGATAAGAAAGTGTGAATTTGCTCTTCTATTAACAACAAACAAAGAATACTGCACACTCCACACTCGAGCAAAATCTTGCTACATTGCCCGATATGCCAGCAAGGCATCTACAACATCCAACAAATTCAAAACAAACTACAAAAAAACAAAAAGCTATCAAACAAACTATCAACCAATCGAGTGGCAGCTCTACACATGTTCTGCTACTACTAGCCATAAGACTCAGAAAACACTTAAATGACCACAAACAAAACTAAAGACAACTATACAGAGCACAAACCCTATCTCCATTAGCCTCTTCAACCTGCCAATAGCACCTATTTTAACCATGTTTCATATTGTGCGGATTCAAACTGTCAAAAACCTGCTTCTTTGGACACTTGGAGTTGAATTAACTCTGTTGGTTGAATTTTTCACATGTTTGTGTAAACTAAATTCATCGTATTTACTTACCCGAAAATAACGATATGGCAATTAGGCTGTGGTATATTTATTTTATTCAGCCTCTTGGTAATCATTGAATTAAGCAATTGATATTAAAACCACATGCAGCATGATAGATTGTATGGAAGTGTTTAGCAAAGGGATCCATCGTGCTTTGGTGCCGGTAGACAGTCACATGGAAAACATGTCGGGAGTGGAGCTCGTAGACTCCGCGTCGAGCTATCGAATGCTTACACAAATGGACATGGTGAGGTTCTTGAAGGAGCATGCTTCTGAGATTGGAGACATCATATCACGTACAATTAGTGAATCGGGAGCAGTTACCGAGAATGTCTTCGCCATTACTCATCGCACCAAAGTAATTGAAGCAATCAAGTGCATGCGGGCTGCGATGCTTAATGCCGTTCCTATCATTAGAGTTGTCACAGATGCTCCTGAACAAGAATATCACAAGCAGCTTAATTGTAAATGTAAGTCTCTTAAAATTTATGTTTAAACTAAATATTTCTCTTTTTTTTCTCTAGTTTTAAATGTTATAATTTCAGCTCACAGATAATAGATATTGTATCTGGTTCGAAACTGTATGGTAACAACTTCATTTTGGAGACCTTTGATCAGTTTGGCAGACATAATTAGTAGAACAATTTGACATGTATATTAACACTTTTTGCGGACTTCACTTGCACCCTCCGAAATGTAAGCGGTTTTGTAAATATAATTACGAAGTTTAACAACTTTCAATGTTGGTATCTCTTGTTTCAGTCCCTTTTAATATTAGGTCTTTTATGTTAAAATGCCCAAAGTGCCCCTATTTTTTTTTTTCTTTTTAATGAAAAAAAATAAAATAAAAAAATTCTGGCGACCCACTGTGTGGCTGTTTGGTGATCCATTGCCAAGTCGTGGGGTCAGTCCAAGGCATTTTTGATTTTTTTTTTTTTTTAGGGGGGCATTTGGGGTATTTTAACCCAAAAAAGAAAAGAAAAAAAAAAAGGTGAAATTAAAAGGGGCTATCGGCGTTGCAAAGATTTAAAAAAAAAGGGCTTAGAAAACCTGTGATTTCTCTTGTTTTATCAAATTTTTGGAAGCCATAAAGGACTAATTAATGAATTATGTAAATGGGTTTTTAATGATATGCCAATGTGGATTTAAGTTTCCTTAGTTAATTAACTATGCTTGCAACAGTCAGTATTGAAGATTCTATCCTATATATGTTATGTCCCAACTGAAACCAACACATTTGAGAATACAAAATGCAGGGCAGAGGCAGGAAGCTAATAGGTACATTTTCAGCAACAGATTTGAGGGGCTGCCACCTTGCCACACTGCAATCATGGCTGCCTTTGAGTGCACTGGACTTCACTGAGAGTGTCTCAAACAGTCCTTTATATGAAGCATCAGATTCACCGAGGGAGCTTGTGAGTTGCCTTCCTGAATCATCCCTTGCCGAGGTGATAGACAAGGTTGTCACTAAACATGTTCACCGAGTTTGGGTCGTGGACCGACACGGTTTACTTGTCGGGCTGGTTTCTGTCACGGACATAATTAGAGTGCTAAGGCTTTCGCTGCTATCAGAACCCAGGTGATGTGAAAGGCTTGTTTTCAAGTAGTGTGAAAATTAAGCACTTGTAAAATGCAGTTTTGTGTTATAATTAATAAAGCCAATTTGGATTATGAATATTTGAGATTAGTAAAATGCTTCAGCCTTCAAGAAATAGGATTGCTGGAAGCATTTGCGTATGTGTTTATTTTGCATAATTGCCCCCATAAAGTTTTGAGATGTTCTCCAATTTTCTCCAAAGAAATTTCTAGTTTTACCATGTATATATTTAGTTTCACAATGAATTTGGACCTTAAACCTCGATTTATCAATGGAGTTATCAGTACTATTGATGCGTTTTTTGGTCCAAGAATTTGCTACCCAATGATTTTCTTAATGGTTAAGTTGTGAGGAATTTTCTGTACGGCAATGAGCTAGGTTCTTGCAAAACAATGGCAAGGTCAGAGGGTCTACAGTTGTGGCTAAAAACTCTCCGATCCTTAAGTTAACATCTTTAGTTATGATATCAAAAAAGTAATAAGAAATTAGTTTTAATGACTGTGTGTATGAAGAATACTGGAAATATGAGAAAATGTATGCGGAGTCTTTGGGAGAGAGAGACATGAGTGAGGGTCTAAAGAGCAAGAGATGAGTTTCCCTATATGAATTGAATCATCCTCAGAGAGAGAGTCGTAAGGGAGAGGTTTTTGGAGTCCTTGGGAGAAGGACCCTTAGGAGAGGAGAAAGAGCCCCGAGAAAAGGTCCCTCTTTTTCATTTTGTTCCCATGTGCAAAAAATGGTATGCACATGTGTGATAAGGTGAGTGGGTTATGGCATATTGTAAATAAGTGTAAATATGTGAGATCCATGGTGAGATATTTTCTCCCCCAACAAGTACTATAGCTGTCAGTTCTTACATGGTACGTTGCTGCTGCTGCTGCAGTTTCAAATCATGAGGGTTGTATAATACCCTTCCCCTCCTGTTGTTCAAAGAAAAGAAGCTGACATGAACTCAATTTAAAGCAAGAAAGCATAATTAAATTTCCACCTAGTTTACTATATTAATATTTTCCCAAAATATTATCCAATATTGATTCCTGAGTTCCCACATAGTTGATCATAGGAAGCAGGCTTGAAATGGTGTCCTCTTGGCTTTATCTTATGAGTCTCTCTGTCTAAGTATACAGCACAATATTCACTACAACAATTATTACCGTTTACTTTTTTTTTTTTTTTAATTGAATAAGGAAGGAATTATAGGGAAGGATGCTTACCACTCCCGATTCGAAAGGAAGAATGAGAGGACGATCATAAAAAAGGGGTCGTTTACTTGGGATGATAAAAAATATGCATACTTGTTCATGTATCCTACCCTCGGTGATTCATTTGGCAATATTATAGCGGAGGCAGTTTCTAAGAAACATCCATGGTGGATGTAAATGTTGGTGAAGCCTTAGCTGTCAAATTGGCTACTTCTTTTGGCTGCCATTCTTTGATGTTAGAAGGCGAGACTCTTGCCATCGTTTCGACAATTTTTTTTTTAAAAGATCGTTTCGACAATTAATTCTCTAGTAATTTATTCCGATTGGAATTTCTCTTCGATTATTGGAGATATTCTTAAGCAACTTGAATAGTTGAATGTTTTCGTATGTGGACTGAATTGAAAATCTCTTGTAGTGCCTAACTCTATATAGCACATCAGCTCGCTTTTTAGGCGGCTACCAATAGGATCTATGGTAGCATTCTCACTACTTGGTCTTTTTTAACCATTATTTGTATTAATGGTGGGATGGACACGCATATACTATAAACTCTTTTTTTTTTTTTTTTGACATGTCCACACAAGAGAGGGGAGGGGGATTCGAACTAGTGACCTCCGCTTCATAAAGCGTGGTCCCAACCAATTGAACTACCTCTTGGGAACAGAAAACTCACTTATACCCTCAATTGTAAAGCATTTTTTTTAATGTCCCTCACAAAATTCAGAAATTTGTAGTGTCGGATTTCTGATTTTTCAGTCCTGCCCCTTTCGTTAGGATATTTTATTAAATACAAATGGAGAAAAAACTAGCAAAAATACATTATTTAAAAAATTAAAAATTATAAACACAAAAAAAAAAAGAAATGGAAAAAGAACTCACGGCCATGCCATGGGTCATATTTTTACTTGTCTTATAGTAATTAAATTCTAGGATAAACTTTACAAAGCCCCATAAACTTCAACCTCTTAAACTCTCACACGTTTTGACACCATCTTTCAAAGTTTAAAAATTCTCAATTTTACCCCATCGAATTTCTAATTTGATGCAACTGCCAAATATTAAAAATAAATTGAATCAAATTAAAAGTTTAAGAGATGAAATTGAGAGTTTTTAAACTTTAAAAACGTAAAAAATTCAAGAAAGCTTTGTGAAGTTATAGATAAGGTTCTAGTTTTGTCGGGGATTGAATTGTGGCCACCCTTAGGACTTGAGTTGAGCAGTATATATATATATGGTAATAGTGTAATAGAATTGAATGTGATTCCCCAAATACGTGGATGGCATTGTAACAAAAAAAAAAAAAAAAAATCGGAATTGGATCCTGTCCACGACTTGGGGAGCATATATGGTTATGCAATTTAATGTCATTCCCCATGCTGCCATGCATATGTCTGGATCACATTATCGGAATTACCAATGGGTACACTTTGTTGGGATTTTATTAATTTTTCTTTTTAAACTTCTATAAATTTAATGATAAATTTAAGAAAAAGATAAGATATATAAGAGAACGAAAGAATATCTAAATATATAATCATTTTAATTCAAATACTATCTTTTAGTACGTAATTGATAGGTCATGCAAGCAGTAGGTGGATCTTAATTAAACCTACGAGCTTTACTTTGTCAAAGATAAGGATTCATCATTACTCCTTAGGTTGAGTGTCATTCCCTACCCACTGCCTACCTTCTTTTCTCATAATGGCTTGGCCTTGTTGGCAGTACATATATCATCATCACGGATTCATATTTTCACGGGGAGTAATGTTATTTATTATTATTATTATTATTATTTTATCTTTATTTTCTTTCTCAAATTAAGTTGAAGTAGATTTTAAACTTGCCATTAGATCGGAGATAAATCACTATTTGATTTTGATCCAATAATAATATTAAAAGTCACGTCAATTTTGAGGATAAAAAAAAGATAAAATGATGATATATAACATTACTCTATTATCAAATCTTTCTATATGTAAGATGAGAAATGCTATTCTCATCTTTTTCTTTACATTTTTTATTTTAAATAAAAATAAAATTAACCATTGGATCCACTTTTACTTAAGTAAGTCCCACAAATTTAATAGTTTATTTATTTATTTTTTTAATATATATATAATGTCCCACCAAATTACAAAAATACCCTTAAAAAAAAAATATCTGCCCCCAGGAAAGAGTAATATGCACTGCTGGTCCTCACCCTATAGAAGAATCCATCCTTCAATACCCGAAACACATTCAAGACATCAGAACTCCATTTCAACACCTACAAAGTAATAAACAGGCATTAATTATAAACACCACATATATAATTTACATATTTTCAAACCCTAAAATCATATGCACTTTCCTGATTTCTGTACATATATTCAATTTTTCTCCAGCAATTACTATATTTTTAAAAAAATTATGTTTTTTAATTTTTCTTTTTCCGAATTATAGGTTTTTTTTTTTTTTTTTTTTTTTTTTTTTTTTTTTTTCTGTCTTATTAAAAATATTTTACGGATGAAATTCGGATAAAAAAAATGGGACGTGTCATTACGTACTCTTGAGAGTTACATTCCATGAACTCATCACATGAAGACTTTTTTTTTTGTAAAAAAAATCTTCTACCCAAATTTGCTGGCATGATTGATTTACATTAAATTATGAAAAATGATTGGTTAATCACAATTGATGGGCATTAATGATAAGCCAATCCTCTCGATCAATTTCAAATGAACTACAGTTAGTTATAATAGAAGGGTATTTTTTTCTTTTCACTTTTTGAGAAGACAAAAATATTCCTACATTATAACTAACTAGATATTCAGTTCATTATCCTAATTCTATTTTGTGGCAAATGGTCCAATTGGGAAGCGTTAGGGAGGCAAACAAATGAACACAGAAAATTTTTTAAACTAACGTGACAGACTGTGAGTAATAGACAATGAAAAAATAATTATATATATATTTTTAATTTAAAAACCCTTACCAAATTAATTTAAATTTTTTTTTATATTTATTTATTTGCACTTTCCGGATTTCATTTGAACCCGTCACATTAAAAACTTCATCAAAATGACAAAAGAAAAAAAGAGAGTAAGAAATACGTTTTGCTAATACGTAGTCAAAATGTGAACCACAACCACACACTTTGATGTTTCTGTAAAAAACGTGAGAGATTTGAAAACACAGAAACGGAAATTAATGGAAAGCCATGCGGCATGCGCCCACAAAGAGAGAAGGTCTCGTGTCGCGTCCGCTGACTCCCCTCCTTTTTCAAAACGCGTAAACCCACCACAAAACGACCACCCTCCAAGGCCCACGTCAACAAATTTACTGCCAAAAAAAAAAAAGAAAGAAAATTAATAAATCTTTGGTAACTCCGCTCCGAATCCCTCTAACTCCCTCTGCTTTATATCCTCCGGAAACTCTTTCACAATGTCATTCGCCTTTCGCCAATATCTCCGTCACCTCTAACGGCAATGAACGGCGCAGCGTTGGCCCCCCTTCACGCCCCGTCGTGCGGGCTTAAACACAGGCCCGTAACTAACGGCGACAACGTTAACGGCGTCCGTAGCAGGGACACGGGCAAGGAAGAGAAGAAGAGAGCCGCCTCGTTTATGACGTGGACGGCGGAGGATGTGGCGCACGTGGCCAGGTTCCATTGGGTGCCTTGTTTGTTTGGGGTGGCGCTGCTGTTCTTCATGGGCGTGGAGTACACGCTCCGGATGATTCCGCCGTCCTCCGCTCCCTTTGATCTGGGGTTCGTCGTCACGCGCCCACTCCATCGCCTGCTCGTCGCGCGACCCGAGCTCAACACCTTGCTGGCGGCCCTTAATACGGTATGTGTTGGGATCTGAAAATCATTAGATTGAATCCATCCATAGAGAAGGAGAGAGGCTTTCTGCATTCTTCACAGTACTTGCGCTCCATTATTGTGGCACCTTCTATGAGCTCTCTCTCTCTCTCTCTCTCTCACATTCTGTATTAATTGTCGAATTATTTTTCATTATAATAATTTTCTTATTAATACACCAAGATAGAGGTAAAGGTAAAAAAATTTGTTTATTTAATTAATAAAAAAAGGAAGATATTAGCAATCAAATCATTACTTGATTTGGTTGTTTCGATGTGGTAGCACTTCTTTGGGATTTTCTTGAAGGAAAATGAATTTGACATATAAAGTATAAACCCCTGATCTGATATAATTATATTGTAGCTGATCTGCCATTTTTTGTTAATAATAATTAATTATTATTTGGTATATTTATGGTTAGGTGTTTGTGGGAATGCAAACAACATATATTCTGTGGACGTGGTTGATAGAGGGCCGCCCAAGGGCGACAATCTCCGCTCTCTTCATGTTCACTTGCCGGGGAATCCTAGGTTACTCCACGCAGCTTCCATTGCCTCAGGTTCCCTATATCTTATCACATCTAATTAATCAATCTTATGAAAATTATTTATTTATAAAATGAATACTATCAATTTCATTTAATTTGTTTGCTTATGAATTTAATAGGGATTTTTGGGCTCTGGTGTGGACTTCCCGGTAGGGAATGTATCTTTCTTCCTGTTCTACTCGGGTCACGTGGCGGGGTCGGTAATTGCGTCGCTGGACATGCGGCGGACGCAACGGTGGGAATTGGCCTGGTTATTTGACGGGCTGAATGTTCTCCAATCCGTGAGGCTGCTGGGTACGAGGGGTCACTATACAATTGATTTGGCTGTCGGGGTCGGTGCCGGAATTCTCTTTGATTCTCTGGCCGGAAAGTACGAAGAGAGCAAAAGGAAAGCAGCAATTGCTGCCGTCCTACTGTGACCAAAGAGAGGCTTAAGTGTTTCTTTACATGAAAAAATTGAAGAAGAAAGAAAAATCGAGAAAGAGACGTTGGGAATGTGGAAAGCTCGTTTGAAATGTCAAAAAAGACGGTGGGAAATGTGATTTGTGAATAGAGGGGGAGCTGAGTGAGGTCAACTGCTACCATGGCCGCTCTTTTTCCACCACAATACGTCGGCTTTTGTTGAGGTATTTTCCATGTTTAAAAAGTTGCTCACATTTGGATTTTGGGTCTCCAAGGAATTAATACATACAAGTTGAAGGCAAAAAGAGGCCGTGGGAGATAGTGGGGAAGGGTTTTAACCCTATTCTTTTTCTATTTGTATGTTTAGGTGGATATATAGGCTGCAAAATAATAACTATTAGCAATTAGATCTCTTCTCTGCTAATCTCTTTCGATTGTCATAAATGGGATAGACCTTAAATTATTTGAGACCCTTAAATTACTTCTCTTAAAGTTGATGTGACTTTTAAAATCATAATTGAATCATGTTTTTATCACATGAAAATGGCTTGCACATTTGGAGGTGACAATCTTACCGCTTGTCACACCTTTATTTATTTATTTTTTAATTAAATTATTGAAAATTGTTATTTTAATGTGATGTGGCACTAATAGACGGTATAATTTCGGATGAAAAACCAATGGAAGGATATATTTTACATTCTCCAAGAACTTATGCAGTTAAAACTGTAAATAAATAAATAAATAAAATTTGAGGTGTGATCTGTTTTGGTGCATTGACCCATGAATTAATCTAAAAATTCCCTTTAAATATTTTAAGATACAATTTAAAAAATTTAAAACAAGAACCTTCTTTGAATAACTAGAAATGTTTATCCATCCCATCTCAAGGATGAGCAAATCCTCATATTCCAATTTTAATGATTTCCTATGGTTATGGTGGCAACATAAAATGCTGACTTGATGGCAACCATGAAAGAAAGAGTAATGCTAATACAACACCCTTCATTCCTGTAAAGTTTACATAGCGTGATTTCTTAAAACATTTGGTGTATAGAGATTGAGTTTTTGGTTGGAGGAATCACATCACATAAGCTTTGGAAATAGGAAGGAAATTACTCATAAAAGAACTTTAGTGAGTTGGTTTCTGAAAGTTTTTCCTCCTTTCCTTATTTTATATTTACCTTTCTTTCCTCTTTCTTTTTTCTTTTTCTTCTGAAACTATACTTAAATGTTGGAGCCTTCAGTCTTTACAAGAAATTGAAATTCATAGGCTATCAACTCAAATTAAGGAACTACTACCTTTCCAAATCCAAAATTTAATGATTTTTGGGCATAAACAAATCTCACTTATTACTATTTTTTTAAAGACTTAGACTTAGACCATAACGCACGACAATGACAAAACAGCCCGAATAATCGATCATCAAAACCTAGCAAACCAAACCTACGAAGAACTCTTTCCAAACCTTAATCCTAACAAGTGAGAATTGCTAGCACCTATTATATTTGGCTTTGGGGGCCCGGTCAATTGGCACATAGGTCTCCGCAAAGTTGTAACACCATGTATGGGGGTTGGCGTCTGTCCAGTGTTAGAAAGTTAAGAAAATTAGTGACTTGATAATAGGAGAGCTAGCGACTGAAACCCTAGTAAATGGCGACCATAACTATAGCGATTCTAAAGAAATATAATTCCTTGCTCCAACATTCCATAATTAGAAGATCCATGGGGTGAATTTTGAAAAAAAAAAAAATGTAATTTGTGCATTACAGGTCATGATGCCAACCGTCTAAACGATTGGAAGTTGGGGAACCGTTGGTTATGGTTCAACCACTTGTATTGATTTCAAGATACACGTTATCATAAACGTGATCTTCTTGCAAACTTGAATTTTACTTATCAGGGTGTATTTGGGAAAAAGATATAATCATATATGAACTTTAATTAATGGACCGTGGGTTTCAAACTTTGAAAAACACGCTTCAGTTAATAATTGCCCAAAAGAGTTTTTAGGTATGGTTGTCACATAATCGTGGAGGTTAGCCTTAAACGTGTCCTCTTTTCTTTCTTCTTTTTTAATATATTTGGAAAAATTATTTTTATAATTAAATTAAAACACTTCTTAGAACACTTTTTAGTATACCAGACTACTAAATAACATTATTCTACTCTTAAACACAACACCTTCTAATGCATATTTAACAGATTTTGTATCTCAATATCAATGCGGAATTTGAATCCTCTCAAGTTCAAAGAGAAGCCAGTCCTTTATAATACAAGGTCAAACTTGTCAAAAAAAATATGAAATGACAAATTTACCCTTATAGTATAAAGGACTGGCTCCTCTTGAGTTCATGCATTTGCACTGGAGAGGATCCTGGTCCATCAAAGTGGAATTTGAATCCTCTCCAGTTCAAAGAGGAGCCGGTCCTTTATAGCACAAGGGCAAAATTGTCCAAAAAAAATGAAATGACAAATTTAACCCTTATAGTATAAATGAGTGGCTTCTCTTGAGTTCATGCATTTGCACCGAAAAGGATCCTGGTCCTTCGAAGTGGAATTTGAATCCTTTCCAGTTCAAAGAGGAGTCGGTCCTTTATAGCATAAGGGCAAAATTGTCAAAAAAAAAATGAAGTGACAAATTTACCCTTATAGTATAAATGACTGGCTCCTCAAGTTCATTCATTTGCACTGGAGAGGATACTGGTCCATCAAAGTGGAATTTGAATCCTCTTCAGTTCAAAGAGGAGTCGGTCCTTTGTAACACAAGGGCAAAATTGTAAAAAAAAATGAAATGACAAATTTACCCTTATAGTATAAAGGACTCGCTCCTCTTGAGTTCATGCATTTGCACCGGAGAGAATCCTGGTCCATCAAAGTGTACGAGATAATTGGCAAATCACAATCATATATACTAGAAATTGTAAACCCAGTATAAAACAATAGTCTATCCCTTTTCTAGTTAACCCAACAAGATTGCTTTTGTGTTTTTAACCTGTATATATTCTAAACCTTGCTTGTAACAAGCATCCATCATGATATTTACGTGTGATGAGGTGTTGGAGTGGATGATACTATTCCAGATCAGATTCTAAATCAATGGGGCAGGATCCATCATCTACATTAGCAAGTGGGTCATAGAGGGGGGAGCTAGGATCTGTGCATCCTAGTACGAGATCCAGATTGCAACGATCACCCTGCATTAATGTTGTTGTTTCCATCAAACTTAGTTAACAAACTGAAATGGATGGTTCAGATTGAGTTGATCAAGAGGTTATATATAGTTACCCCTTCAACTGTCAAATTTCCAATCATAGCACATCTTGTCACCACAAGATCTGTGTCTGGAAAGATTGCTCTCTCACATGCACCTTCTTTACTTAACTCTTCTGTTAGACCCTGCGATTAGGTATGCAAAGACCTCATTTTCAGTTTATGAAATAAATTGCTGGAGATGATTTTGTTTGAGTAATTCTAAGCAACCCCTTTCCTTTTTCCTTTTCTCTTTTCTGCCTAAAAAGTAAAAACATTAACAAACAACTTTCTCTACAAAACACTCACAAAAAATTTAGAACTTCTTTCACCTTTATGTCACATCAAAACATTTTTCAACCAAAACTCCAAAAAAAAACCCTCAGAACTACTTTGGGTTTGATAACGTTCTTTGGATTTGCTACTAAAAAGCAAAACATAAATTACTTAGAACTACTTTCACTTTTATGACATATTAGAACACGTTTTTAACCAAAAAGCAAAAAAGCACTCTATAAAAAGTTTTTATCAAACCCTATATTTTTGACCTGTCTTGCACTTTTGTTTGATATCACCCAAAGCGTTTGTGACATGACATATTCTTCACATTCATTTCCATTTCATATCTTCCTTTTCAACAAGAATTTGGTAGCTTACAGTAACTGGTTTTAAGCAAGAGGCAGTAAACTCAGGCTGCAAACAGAATGTGTCATATGATACCTCATTAAAGAAGCCATCTGGTTTGTTTCGCCAACCCTTGGGAACTTGAAATTGCAGTTTGTAAGGACCATCCCATTCAACTCCATTTGTGAATGAGAAGATCAAGTACACAGCTGTGGAAAGACAATAAGTTCATAACAAGAAAGAAATATACATTAGTGGAAAGCAAGATATTTCAGTGAACAATTACCAACAACACACACTTGCTCAGAAAAAAAAAAAAAAAAAGGGTACCAACCATGCTTAGGAATGCATATCTGGATGGTATAAAAAGGGGGATCAGCTTTGCCTCTGTTTTTCCTAAGCATTGCCCTTGGCTCACCACACATAATGGGCTGATTAAAGCCTCCTGCAGAGGAAGCGACTCAAGAAGTCAATTGGATTGAACTGTAACTCAATAGTTGCAAAAGCAGAAGCAGAGGCCCATCCAACTGCAGTTTCAATTGGTTTTCATGTTTATAAGATTCAATGTATATATTTTCACTGATAAAATTAAAATGACACATTTCTACTCATTGATAAAGCTTCTGTTTTCTTAATCCCTTTCATATTTGTGCCTGCTTTAAATGGTAATTTATGGACAAGAAAACTGGTTAGGATTTACAAGATAGTATGAGGTCATATAGCTAGTGTATCATAAATTACCGTTAAAAGCAATCCCAAATTCTTCATTTGGAACAACCTTCTTTGCAGCCGGATTGTAGAAAAGCTTTAGCTTTTCCCCCTGTCAAACAATGTCATTAGAACAGGATAACCAAGAAAAGCCCAAACACCACTGAACTTTTAATTCAGCAGCAATGCCAGGCTTACAGAAGTAGGAGGAAGACCATTCATGGTTTTCCAATATATAGGGGCCTTGCCAAGTTCAAACATAGCCCACGTAGGAAGGGTAAACCTGAAACGAAGGAATTTGAAAATAGCACCATAATCACAACTCACTTTCTCAAAATAAGGCAATGAAAAAAAAATTAAAAAATTGGGAGGGGTGGGGGTTGATTAAAAGATATACTTCCAAAGAATCTAAGAAACCATTGTGCCATTTTGTTTAGGAATAAGACTTTCTATGACAGCAACATTCATGAAAGCATACTCTTTGATGTCCTCAGCAGGAGGAGTTGCAACAGCTGCCACAGCTCTCACTTTCCCGCTACTCTTGACAACTCTCTTCTTCTTAGGGAAACACCTTGGCAGGGAAGAACCAATAAAATTGCTAGCTGCATAAAAAACACAAATTATGAAGCTGTTGTGCATTTGAAGTCTAGGATATAAATTTCTGGCTATTTGTTCATTCGACTTTTGGGTAGAACAGTCCTGTTTCCAGCTTGTAGATAGATTATTAAGAGCATGTTTGGGATTGCATTTGAGAAATAGAACTTTTAAGTCAAAAATTACTTTTTGACAAAAGCTTCATTTTTAAGCTTTTGCCAAAAGTGGGTTTTGGTCATTTTAAGCTTTTTCGACCTTTAAAAGCGCATTTAATTCTTTTTATCAAATAGGTACTTCTTTCTTTTTTTTTTTTTTTTTTTTTTTTCAAAGGGGTTTCATGAGTGTTAAACGCACTTTTAAATCTCTCAAACGCACATCCAAACAGGTCCTAATGGAGAGAAAATTAGTAACACATAATGACATCATATATATCCAAATAGTTAGCAAAGGATATGGTTAATTAATTACACATGCTCATGATTGAGCTTCACAAAGCTTGCATTCTTGATGGATCTCAAATTGAGTAGCAACTTAATTTCATGATCCTTGGAGTGTTATGATACAAAGCAGAATGGAAAATAGCTACTAAGAAGCATAACCGTCTACAGAAAACATAGAACCAATTATAAATAAGTGGTATGTTTCAACAAATAAATCAATTCAGTTCATTTTACTTTGAGTATTTGACAGACGATATTTTATGCAAGCAGCTAATCGAAATTACAAACACCTCAATCCAATTTTTCTTATAATCATAAAGACAGCATCTTCTCATTTCAGAACTGTTTTCTCAAACCCTTTTCAGTACAAATTTGTCAGTAAGAAATCTAAGAGAAGAGATTGATGATTAGTAAATGAAAGTTTCTTTGTGATGCCATGAAGTATGAATGTAAATCTCTAAGTGAGGTGAAAAAATTCTATTCCCATAGTTATACATCACAATTTTCAGAAGCAAAAAATAAAAAATATAAAAAAAAAGGTTGTTAAAAAGTACCCTAAAGAATTTGCAGTTGAATAGAAACCAAAGCAAAGAGACTCACCAAGCATGTTTGAAACAGGTCGACTTGTACTACTATTAGAAGCAGACTGCACGCCCAGAAAAGGTTGAGTGGAAGATGTAACCATTGATGAACTCACAGCCGCCATTTCTCACACTTTCAATGCCTTCTCCAACAAACAGAGAGAGACACAGAGAGAGAGAGGGAGAGAGAAAGAGAGAGTTGAAACTCAATCTTTTCTGCGAAGATAATAGCTAAGATATATTAGAGATAGAGAGAACTACAGAAGCAAACGCGCACGACCACAAACGCGCAGTGTTCCTAAATATCTGTCTATACAAGTCAGAACTGGAAAAATATCTATCTATGCAAGTAAGAACAGACAAAAACCAAACATCCCTTATATATTTATATATGGATTTGCTGGAAATGTAGTATAAAATCAAATAATCAGTACATAATTTTGAATTGGGTTATTTTCTTATTTGTGAAAAGACATTTATAGAAAGAGACTTGCTATAGACGTGCAGAGTCCCACTAGATCTATAAGACCCCCTAGATTTTTTTTTAAAAATATGGATGAGAAAAAAAAAAGAAAAGCATTTTACTATTTCTCCGGCTCTCGTTCATTTTTTATTTTAAATTTACTATTGAATTTATAGGACTATAAATTCAATGATAAAATTTGAAATATATATATATATATATATATATATATAAAGATGGATGAGAGATGAGTGAAATTGTAGATGGCAACTTGGGAAAAAGATGTTTGAGATGTGTGTATGTGTGTGTGATTTTTTTTATTAAAACTCATCTTGGTTGTCATCTAGTTTTTTTTTTTTTTTTTTTTGAACATTTTGAACTTTATTCATCTTTAAATGGATAATCTAGAGCGTGGAAACTCTAAACACATCAAGAGCAAACAACTCCTAAGAAACAAGAGCACTTTGCTATAAAATTACAATATCACGGATATCCTCCGGGATTTCGTTGATCCATACCTTATCCATCACTTGTCAAGTAGCTGCTTCGGCGAGTCCATGAGCCGCCTAATTTGCTTCTCTTCGAGTATGCTGAATCTGCCATTGCCATAATTTGTTTAACACCACTTTGATATCTGCAAGCACTTGCCCATATTTGCTCCAATTTTGATCATTTACATTGAGCACATTGACAACCTGTAAGGAATCTCCTTCCAAAATAACACGTTGAAGCCATATGTCTCGACTAAATTCTGCAGCACTCAATGTTGCTTGTGCTTCAGCCACCACTGGGTCCTGTGCTATACAAATTGTTTGCCCCTCTGTAGTAATCACATATCCCTCAAAGTCCCTTGCAATTATTTCAATGCCCATACGGCGAGTTTTGGAATCTATAGCTGCATCCCAATTTAATTTATACATTCCATTAGGAGGAGCTTGCCACTTCTTTGGGACTGAAATTATGGGAGAAAAGTTGTGTGCCACCTCATTGGCATTTTGCAGCCTTGTAGTCTTGTAGAAACATATCCGCCCCTTGAATCAACTGATTTGGATGAGTAAAATTCCCCCCATGCACCACTGTATTTCTTTGAACCATATTTTCTGGGCAATCACGGCATGAAATTCTATCTCCTCCATTGTCCATCAAAATTTCTACAAAATTCTTTCCAGTCCATGGACTCTTTTGTATAGTTCTCCCACATGCTCCCCAAACATCTTTCGTTGAAGGGCAGTCCCCAAGAATGTGTGCTTTGTCGTTTCCTCTTCCACCTGACAAAAAATACTTAGGAATTTTGGACAATACCTAGGGGTGAAATGGTTGGGAGTTATTAACTGCCCCCTAACCGCTAACCGTACTAACTGTTAACCTCTAACCACTAACCGCCTTTAGATATATTATATTTATATATATAAAAATACACGAAACGACATCGTTTTTGTGTTTAAATATATATAAGAATATATAAATAATGTCATATGTAGCAGAGTATTATCATATTACCATAAAAACGATGTTGTTTTGTTTTGATTTTATTTTATTTTTATTTTTTAAATTAACTTTTTTATTTTTTAATTTTTTCTTTAAAAAGCTGTTAGTGGTTAGTAAAGTTATTAACGTATAGGCGGTTAGCGGATTTTACTAATCACCTTTTCACCCCTAAGAATATTGTTACAAGCCCGTCATATGAACATCTTCACCGGATTGGGTACCTTCATGCTCCATATTGTCTTCCAAAAATTACTCATTTTCGAGCATGTGGATCCCTCCCCTCTCTGCCTTTCTGTTCTTTCTTGTTCCATGTGATAAGCACTTCGGACAGAGAATTCACCTGTTGTGGTACCCCTCCAAATCATCACATCTTTATGTCCTTATTTGGTAAGTGGAATTTTGGATATTATCCTGACCTCCTCCACCCAGAAAAAATTCGCTATTAGAGGCACATTCCACCACTTATTTGCTCAGCAACTTTAGCATTTTTTGGAAGTAATCTTCTTGGTGATTGAACTGCATATGTTGATGCTGTAGGTATCCATTTATCCCCCCATATGTTAACATCTTCTCCGTTCTCAGTTCTCCATATCAGTCCCTCTTTTAACAATTCCCTAGCCGAGAAAATACTCCTCAATGCAAAAGATGGCATTTTGTATAGAGAAACATACATCAATGACGCATTTGGAAAATATTTAGCCTTCATTATCCTTGCCACCAAACTGTTGAGGTTTTGCAGAATTCGCCAACACTATTTTGCTAGCAAAGGTTTGTTAAAACATAATAGCTCCCGGAAACCCATACCACCCTTGAGCTTTGAAGAGTCCAATTTTTCCGAACTCATCTAGTGAATCTTATAACCATTTTCTTTATGCCCCAACCAGAGTTGTTGCATCAATCCATTGATCTCCTTGCACAAAACCTTTGGCAGGAGAAATACATTCATCATGTAAGTTGGAATGGCTTGGATAACTGCTTTTAATAAGATCTCATTTTCAACAAAAAAAGAAAAGAAGAGGAAACTTCACTTAACCTGGATAAACTTTCATCATGTTTGCAATTTTCTCACTCCTCCCAAAAGTTCAAAAACTATCAATTTAATGTATTGAATATAATATTTTGCAATGTCACATATCCGGTGTAGAATTCCAAAAATACCTTCATTTAAAAAATTAAAAAAATAAATGAATAAAAAATAAAAATAAAGGTCTAGTGGATCACCAGATCCACCTTCTGACCCACTGTCTTAGGTTAGTAGACACATGATGGGGTGTGGGTATGGTTGTGACCCAATGTGGGTCACGGGGTGACCCATTGTCGTGGGTCACGAAACCCACGGATCAGACCTTGCCGTGTAACCCTCTCGAGAATAACTAATTTGTAGTTAACTCGGCCTGCCTTCCATAGAATCATTTACAACATAAATAAGGAATCACTAACTAGTTAACTTTGTATAAATACCAGCAGAAATATTTGTAACTTAATACAAGATAACATATCTAAATAAGTCCATTAACCATTAAATATCTAGAGCAAATACTAAATCTCTCAAAGTGAAATGACTTAAGAAAAAAAAAACATAGCATCAGAATTCCCAAAATATCCTCAAATCATCAATAAGTAAAGAAACTCCAAACATAATAAAGATCCCAAATAAACATCAAATATCATGGTCAAGTCTTAATAAGCTAACAAAAACTCTATAATCTCCTCATACAAAGAAACTTATTTAAATTATTTTCTAAAATAAGGATAGAAAATATATGAAAAGAGAGCCTCTACTATCTGAACCATCTGTAAAAACCATTTATATATACAGTCTCCAATAAAACTTTGACACGTTAGCTAAAAACAACAAATAAAATAAAGATAAAAGCAGCCAATCCATCAACAAATTGGGGCACTTTTGCCTTTTCCCTTCATGGTATAGCCAGATATGTAGGTCCGGTTTCTCTCTCTCTCTTTGAACTTGAAGACAACAAATTGAGTAGCCATCAACAAATTATTTCATCCTCTTCATCATTCACTTGTTTCACTCCAAAGCTTATGCAAATCCAGATTTGGAAGCTTTAATGGCTTTCAAAGCCGCCTTAGACACAACCAGGAACTCCACCTCCAATCAATGCGACTGGTCTTGCCTCTCCAACCTCACGACTCTCAATCTTCACTTCTTTTTCGGCAACGATTTCGCTGGCTATTAACCACATAGGAGCAAGACACATGGGGATAAGTGAAACTGGATTCCTTTTTTGTTATATAAGCAAACAATCCAATGTTTTCTTGTTTATTTCATATCTATTGCTTTTGGTGTTTTTAGTGTAAGAAATTTCATTTAAAGTATGTCCTTTATGTTACATATATTATTGTAATTATAAAATTACGATGTTCAATAATTTATTCCAATTAAAGCTTATTGTGTAAATCAAATATTCTGAATTAAATTACTGATTTAATTCTTGTGGAACAAGTATTTGATTTCAATCAAATATTCTAAATTAAATCACTGATTTAATTCTTGTGGAACAAGTATTTGATTTCATTAATGATTTTATTTTTGTGGAATCAATTAGCTGTATTGATTTGATTTTTTGTCCTTGATGGGAGGAATAATTAAGGTAACAGCTCTAATTGAGGGTCCCCTGACCTACCTATAAATAAGACATGTGTATTTCATCAATTGGCACTCACTGGTAGGCATAGGTCAGAAAAACCTCTCAATATTTTTAGTTTTTAGTTTGGTCGCTGTGGAGTTGTTCTTCAAGCCGCTTAAGCAAAGCAATGGCCGGAGGTACATATATATTAAACTATTTTCGCTGCTAATGTTATTGTTAATTAACATTTAATATATATTGAATTCTTTCATTTAGATGATGTGTTAACCTCTTATTGAGAGACTGTAAAAGCTCACTTTACAGCCCATCCGGACCAAATGTATTCTCATATGAAAATAGTTTTGAAAAGACCCTAGCCTCTATGTTGTCTTTTGAATCTCCTTGGAATGGTAATGCAAGCCCTTTTATCTTTGCACCTTTTTCGTTCGCCCTATTTTTTTTTTGAAGTACTGAATTCCAATCCGACCCGTTCATAATTTCAAAAAATGATATTGTTACTAATTTTAAAAGCAATTATTTGTACTTTTATGGCCGGGTCAGCTTGAGGGCCGTTTGGTCGAGTGGGTTTTACCTTCACTTACATGCACTTAATGCAAATGACCTCTGAAAGTGTCCTACATCAGTATCAATAACGTGCTTCAATAGCATATGATTAATGTTGACATGGGTGCCTTTCACCCATCAAGTAGATGGGACCCATCGTGTGGCTTTTTGGTTTTACAATTACATGTCGATCATATATTACTTGTATTTTGGCCAACCGACTTTCACACTTTATGAAAGGACATGCGTCCTTCTGTTTAGTACATCATATATCAGAGCCTCACAAAATGGCTAGTTGCTAAAGGTGAGAAAAAGTGGGCTCCTGTGTATGCTAAAAGAGAGAAAAAGTGGGTTGCTATGGTTTTGGAGGAGCCAAAATAAGATAGAAAAAGAAATGGTGCTCCCGTAAAAGAGAGAAAAATAGAGATTAGTTATAGTCTTGTCCCAATAAAAGAAGAGTTTATATTTTTGTCTTTTATATTCTCTTTGGGAGAATAATATCTATTGTGTGATAGTGATATTTTGATGTATTATGGCTTTGGGTTTTGAGTGATTTTCTCTCCTCTACATTTTTGTATTCCATCTTTCATAGTGAATTTTTTCGTAGTCGCCTCCGCCAGTAGATGTACCTCACATTAAGGGAATCGCTTAAATCTTGATGTTCTTTTTGGTATGATTGTTCTTGCCTTATTTACTGTAATTGTGATCGTTTTTTTATAAATGGTATCAGAACCAAGTTCGGGATTCAAATTGATGGTAAATATGGCGAGTACTTTCAAATTGTGAAGAAAGAAAGAGATTGAAGAATGAACTCAAAACTGTTCTCATTAACTTGCCAAAATACAAAGCAATACATGAGTTTATATACTCTGTTTTACAACTCAACTAACAGAGTATAGGCTAACAACATAACTAACATAACTAACTAGCTGATATAACAAACTAAACTAACTTATATACACGTATGTAAGATAAGAAAGAGTAATCTGTTGATGATGAGCTGCTGTTACTCCCCCTCAAGATGAAAAATATTGAGTATGTTCATCTTGGATAGCAAAGCACTAAATTGTGCAAAACCAAGAGGCTTGGTAAATATATCAGCTAAGTTGGCAGCAGAAGAAACATATAAAGTATGTATAACACCTTGTTGAATCTTTTCCCTAACAAGGTGACAGTTGATTTCTATGTGCTTGGTGCGTTCATGGTATACTGGATTGGCTGCAATATGAATTGCAGCCTTGCTGTCACAGAAAAGAGCTGCAGGCTATGGATGAAGGATTTGTAAATCCTTGAGTAAACTGAATAGCCAGGTAACCTCACAGCAAGTGGATGCCATAGCCCTATACTCAGACTCAGCAGATGATCTGGAGACCGTCTGTTGTTTCTTGGACTTCCATGAGACTAAGGCATCACCAATAAAAATACAATAAAAAGTGATGGACCTTCGAGTGTCTAAGCAGCCAACCCAATTAGCATCACAAAAAGCTTTTACCTGAAGATCTGATGAAGAAGGAAAGAATAACCCTTGACTAGGAGAAGCCTTTAAGTACCTTAACACCCTTTGAGCAGCATCTAAATGAGGCTGCCGGGGTTGATCCATGAACTGACTCAGAGTATGAACCACATAAGCTAAATCAAGATGTGTGATTGTGAGGTAAATCAATCTGCCAATGAGACGTCTGTAGCTAGTTGGATCTGCCAATAAGGAACCAGCATCCTTAGAAAGTTTGAGGTTCTGTTCCATAGGGAATTTAGATGGTTTAGAAGCCAATAAACCAGAATCTTGAAGGATCTCCAACGCATGCTTCCTTTGAGATAAAGAGATTCCTTTGTCTGATCTAGCTACCTCTAAGCCAAGAAAAAACTTCAACTTCCCCAAGTCTTTAAGTTTAAATTTCTCATTGAGAGAAGAAGTAAACTGTTTGATGGCTGCAGAGTTGTTACTAGCCAAGACAATATCATCTACATAAACCAAAAGGGCAATAAAAATCGAACCCTCAGTTCTGGTGAAAAGACTATAACCAGCTTTAGACTGAATGAAGCCTTGAGCAACCAGTGTATTGGAGAACTTAGAAAACCACTGGCGAGAAGCCTGCTTCAATCCATATAGAGACTTTGTCAATTTACACACCTGTGACTCCCCCTTGATGGAAAAACCAGGTGGAACAGTCACGTACACCTTTTCATCAAGATCTCCATGAAGAAAGGCATTGTTGACGTCCAATTGGTGAAGGAACCAATTGTTAGCTACTGCAATGGCTAAAAGACATCTAACAGTAGTAAGTTTGGCAACAGGGGAAAATGTTTCATGATAATCTAAACCCTCACTCTAAGTATACCCTTTTTCCACCAACCTAGCCTTGTGTCTCTCTATATTGCCATCAGCCTTGAGCTTTGTTTTATACACCCATTTGCAACCAATAGCTTTCTTATCGGGGGGTAAAAAGGTTAACACCCATGTGTTGTTTGCTTGCAAAGCATCAAGTTCTGCTTGCACAGCTTCACGCCATTCAGGTAACTTAACAGCTTGATGAAAAAATTTTGTTTCTTTGTGGGAAATAAGAGATAAACTGAATGCTTTATGAGAAGGAGAAAAATGGTCATAGTTCAAAACAAAAGAAAGGGAATATGGGATTCCTGCATTAGCATTATCAATTACAGTGTCATCAAAAAATCCAACCATAGAATCAGATGAAGTGGAATTGGAAGAAGCAAGTTGACAATGATAATTCTGCAAGTAACTAGGAGATTGCCTGGTGCGGCTTGATTTCCTAAGGGTTTCGGTTGGGATGATAGATGATTCTGCTATAGAATCTGATTGATGACTAATGTTGGGAGAAGATAAATGATGATCATGAGAAACTATGTCATGAGTGGAGTGATCATCATGCAACTGATCTTCTGCAATAGGAGATGAATGGTGACAAGTATCATCACTGATATAGGGAAGATATTGAACCAAGGAGAATTATTGATTGCATCATTTGAATGGAAAGAAAATTCTTTTGATCCAAAAGGAAAAACATGTTCATGAAAGACCACATTTCTAGATAGAAAAACAAAATTGGTATGAATGTTTAAAAGTTTATATCCTTTCATACCATGAGGATAACCTAGGAAAACACATGCAGTAGCTCTAGGATGGAATTTGTGTCTATCTCGAGATAAAGGTGGAGGTAAAAGCTAGACAACCAAAAACCTTTAGATGAGAATAAGAAGGAAGCTCATAAAACAGCAATTCAAATGGAGATTTATTAGACAACAAAGGAGATGGAATCCTATTGATCAAATGAGTTGCTGTTAAGACACAATCTTCCCGAAAAGAGAGAGGCAAATGAGATTGGAACCTTAAAGCCCTAGCAACCTTGAGTAAATGTTGGTGTTTTCTTTCAACAATGGAATTTTGTTGAGGTGTCTCTGCACATCAAAGTTGATGTAGAGTACCTTGAGAAGAGAAAAAAATTTTCATGTGAAATTCTATACCATTATTAGATTTCAAGATTTTAATCTTTAGATTAAACTGAGTTGCTACAAGTTTAAAGAAAGATTGAATAAAAGACCTAGCTTGAGACTTTTGATGCATGAGATGAACCCAAGTATATCTACTAAAATCATCCACAATAGTAAGAAAATAATGTGATCCATTTGTAGATTGCTGAGAAAAAGGACCCTAATGTCAACATGAATGAGATCAAAAGAAGCCTTTGAAGTTTTATTACAAATAGGAAAAGAAAGCTTTTTTTGTTTTGCCAAAGGGAAAACAGTACAGACTTTATTTGAATCAACAGCAATGAACGGAACTAAATTGTGCAACATATTTATTCTAGAATTAGACAAATGACCTAGCCTAAAATGCCATAGGTCTGTTGAAGGATTTTTGAGAATAGAAGAATTAACACCATGGTTTGCAGAAAGCTTGCCTGCAGGTTCTATCAAATGGAACAAACCTTCTTTTTCCTCACCCACTCCAATCGTTTTCCAAGTGATCAGGTTTTGTATGAAACAATAAGAGTTAATAAAAATGAGGCAACAACCAAGGTGTTTGATGAGCTTTGTTGCAGAAATGAGATTGCATAAAAAAGATGGTACACATAAGACATTGGTTAAAATGAAATGTTCTGAAATTCTAACCGTGCCTATGTGTGTGACAGAAACTAAATCACCATTAGGTAGTTTGACAGATGTAGATATAGTAGATGTAATTGTTGTAAACAACGAAACACAATTAACCATGTGATCAGTAGCTCATGTATCAATGATCCAAGAAGTATCTATTGGATTTGGTTTGAGTTTAGGCAAGTTGAGGTTTGAATGAAAAGCAGAATGCTTAACATTGAGGGCAAGGGCATTACCTGACACCTTAGAGAAGAGGTGATCTTGAGTAGCAGGTAAAGAACCTACTTGATTGGCGAAAGCTCGATGAGGATTGGTCTGCAAGAATTCCAGAAGCCTTTGACACTGTTCTATAGTAATTGGCAGCTGAGGAACTTGTGGAGTTGCAGGAAAATTTTCTCCATGATTCTGAGTAGCATAGTTCACACTTGAACTTGAGGAAAAGAAAGGCCTCTTTGTGAATTTGAATCCAGGAGGAAAGCCATGGAGCTTGTAGCATTTATCAATCGTATGTCAAGAAATACCACAATGAGTACAGACTGGTTTAACCTTTCGAGTCATCTGCCTAGGAAACCTATTCTGCTGTGTAGGGACAGATTTGGTTATCAAGGATGCAGGGTTTGAATTCATAGATCCTATGAAGATTTGTCTTTGACTTTCTTCTTGAACAACTAGTGAAAACACTTTGTTGATTGGAGGGAGTGGATCCATCAAGAGGATTTGGCCTCTAATGTGAGCAAAAGACTCATTGAGCCCCATTAAAAATTGAAAAACGTACTGTTGATCACAAAATGTATGGACAGATTTCAGGCTACCACAAGAACATGCAGGAACACAAGTACATGGAGAAAAGGACTTATAGTTGCTAAATTCATCACAAAGAGATTTGAGACGAGTGAAGTAATAGCTTACAGACATGCTATCATGCGATAAGCTAGAGATAGCTTTCTGAAGCTAGAAAGCTTGTGGTCCATTTTTCTGTGAGAATCTTTCCTTCAGACTCAACCACATATCCTAGCAATTGTTGATGTAGATTATACTGGTAGCAATGTCCTTCGATACTGTGTTAACAATCCATGAAGATATTGCATCATTGCACCTTTTCCAGGCTTTGAACTCAGATTCATTCAGAGTGGATGAGTGAGGAAGAGTTCCATCAATGAACTGCAACTTGTTCTTCGCAGAGAGAGCCATGGTCATGGATCGACTCCAAGTCTTATAGTTCTCATCAGTTAATGGTTAAGGAACCAACAATAGCCCTAGATTATCACCATTATGCAAATAGTAATGACTGGAGGTTTTGTCATTGAGAGAGAAAGTTCATGAACGAGAAGAAGAAGAAGAAGAAGAAGAAGAAAGGGGAACGGCTTCAGGAATCGAGGAAACTGGGATCGACATTGATGAACTGAACTTTCACAAAGTGAAAAGCTCTGATACCATATCACATTGTGAAGAAAGAAAGAGGTTGAAGAATGAACTCAAAACTGTTCTCATTAACTTGCCAAAATACAAAGCAATACATGAGTTTATATACTCTGTTTTACAACTCAACTAACAGAGTATAGGCTAACAACATAACTAACGTAACCGTTTCAACTTACATAACTAACTAGCTGATATAACAAACTAAACTAACTTATATACACGTATGTAAGATAAGGAGTAATCTGTTGATGATGAGTTGTTGTTAAGTACCAAGTTTAAAGTGGAGAAGTTCAATGGGAAGAACAATTTCTCTTTTTTGGCAAAGAAGGATGAAGGATCTGTTGATTTAGGAAGGAGGTCATATTGGGAAAGGTGAAGAAACCCGAGAAGATGGAAAATGAAGTTTGGGAAGAGATGAATGTGAAGGCTGCCAGTGCGATCCATCTTAATTTATGCGATCCTTCTTAATTTGTTAGATGAAGTCATTCACAATGTGATTGATGAGGAAAATGAAGACTCAATTTGGCAGAAATTAGAATATGTATATGACAAAGAATTTAGCGAATAAGTTATACGTAAAGAATAAGCTATATGGTTTACAGATGAAAGAAAATAAAGATCTGCTAGAGCACCTCAACAAGTTCAACATGTTGAATACACAATTGTTGAATTTTGGAGTGAAGATTGAAGAAGAAGAAGATAAATCAATACTTTCGTCGGCGTCGCATTCCCCTTCTTATGATCACTTGGTTACAATATTGTTGTGTGGGAAAGATACTTTGGCATTTGAGGAGGTGACTTGACGCGGAGGAAACATGTTGATGGGCTTGTGGCAAATGGTTTGAGCCAAAGCTCTGAAGAGATAAGTTTAAGTGGAAGAATGACAGAGGTAAACAATATCAATCTTAGTCGCGATCAGCACAAGGTGAAGAATCTAGGCCAGATGCAAAAGATGTGGAGCGCTATTATTCTCATAAGAAAGAGCACTGTAGAAAATGTTTCAGGTTGATGAAACAAGACCTGGAAGATAAGAAGAATCAAGGTTCTGCAGATTCAGTCAGTGTGGCCAATGGCGAGTCTAATGACAGTGAGGTTAGCGCAAATGTTCTTTTACTTTCCTTAGGTACAAATTCTTTCATAGACTCTTGGATTTTAGATTCTGCTTGTTCATATCATGTGTCCGAATAGGCAGTGATCCAACACATTTAAATCGTATAATGCGAGCACAATGCTAATGGGCAATTGATGTAGGACGATATTTACCTATATTTTTAGTAAAAACGAAAATAAGGAAAATATCAAAAATAATATTGGAGTAGCGCAGCTTGATCAGAATGTTATCTGTTCTCAGACAATAGAAGTACAAAAGAAAAGATTGTCACGATTCCCGCTGATTGCCAATTTTCTATTATGATTTATTTTTATTTTATTAGAACTTTATTTCATTTCCTTAATAGGGTTAGATTTGCTTTAATTATTTTGGGGAAACTTCACTTACCCCCCACGAACTTTCGTGCTTTTTGCAGACACCTCCCTATTGTTCAAAAACTCTCACTTTAATGTATCCAACTTTCATTTCCTTCCACTTTGCCCCTTCCGATAGGATTTTCTGTGAAATCCTAACAAAGGGGTGTAAAATTCCGATCTTGCCCTTATTTTTTTTTTAATATAATAATTATAATATTTGGAGAAACTTCACTTACCCCTCCTGAACTTATGCACTTTTTACAAACACTCCCCAATCTTCAAAGTCTCTCACTTTGATGTATCGAACTTTTGTTTCGTTTCAGTCACTACATTCCGTTAGGATTTTCTGTTAAGTCCTAACGGAGGGGTGCGAAATTCCTAAAATGCCTTATTTTTATTAAAAAAAACTCTTGACCCGTAGGTTCATCGGTGTTCTATCCGCTCCTTACACTTTCACGAATTAGAACCGCACAGCATTCTAACAGTTTGAAAGACCTCGGTGGGTCACCAAATGACCCATCGGATGGTCACAACTGTGGGTCACTTTTTTTAAAAAATAATAATTATAATAATAATTTTTTATTTATAAATAATGGTAAATTTGAAATTTTTAAAAATTTTAGGGGTATAAAGGTCTTTTACTCATTTTACCGTTTGATTTAACTCCAATATCTAATGGTAGGGGGTATTTGAGAAAGTTCGATACACCAAAGTGAGAGACTTTGAAGATTGGGGGTGTTTACAAAAGACGCGTAGGTTCTAGGGGAATAAGTGAAGTTTTCCCTAATTTTTTATTTATAAATCAGGGTAAATTTGGAATTTTAAAAAAATTTAGGGGTATAAAGGCCTTTTACTCATTTGACCGGTTGATTTAACTACAAAATCCCAACGGAAGGGGGAAAGTGAAAGGAAATCGAAATTGAATACATCAAAGTGAGAGTTTTTAAACAACAAGGAGGTGTCTACAAAAAGCTCGAAAGTTTTGGAGGGGTAAGTGGAGTTTCCCCAATTATTTTTCTTTCCTTATTAGGATTAGGCTTACTATTGTTCCTAGGATTAGTTTTACTTTCCTATTAGGATTAGATTTACTTTCTCAATTAGGATTCACATTTACTTTCTCTACTAGAAATAAGTTTACTTTCTCTACAAGTATTTCTCTTCTATAAATAGGCTAATTTGTAAAACTCAATCCATTGAATTATTATCAAATTAGAGAATTTTCTCTCAAATACTCTACGGAGTTTTATCTTTATTTTAGACGACGGGCTTGTTTTTATCTTTTTGGGTAGAAGACGAAGACGCTGCTCTTTGATTAATTACCTTAGTCTTTCGCATCGTCAGTTGGTATTAGAGCAGGCTTTATCCTGATCATGGCCAATTAGCGTAATGGTGAAAAACTTCTCCAACAACGCCGCTTGTAAGGGAGGGACTCTTTCGAGAGCCAAATTCATGGGGTATCCGAGCTGGCGTTATTCGGATTCGATGGCCAACCTATACTACAACAACTTCTATAAAGACGTCGTTCGTGAGAGAGATGTTGTTTTCAAGATCTGACTACCAGCAATACATCAAGCAATTAGAGGCTCCTTTGAGTGCCAAATTCCAAGAGCTCCGGCAGAAGGCGAAGATCATGCAACAGGAGGTGCGCCAGTTGTGCGAGTCGTTTGAACGCATGCAGATGCATGCCCATTGGAATCACAGAGCCACTCGAGAGTACCAGATGAATATTGATATCCCTTCATTCGATGGTTATCTTCATATTGAAGATTACCTTGACTGGATAATGGAGGTAGAAAGATTCTTTGAGTACATATATATTCCGAAAGAAAAGAAGGTGAAGTTGGTGGCTTATAAGCTCAAAGGTGGAGCATCCGCTTGGTGAGAATGTTGAAGCTCTCTCGATTCAGGGAAGGAAAAATACCCGTGACATCTTGGCCTAAGATGAAGCGGTTACTCAATGCCCAGTTCTTACCCCCAGATGACTATGGGATCCGAAGGGAACCCGTTCGGTATCCTTATGTTGACCAATTTCGTGAGGATGATGTAAGCCACTTTCGTCATGTCCATAATCATCTTCAGAACTCTCCAAATAGGCCCTTCGCCTATGAAGAAAATTTTAATTATGGTGAAGAAGTTGTGGAAGATGTTAAGTTGGTTAAAGAAGTGTTCAGAGAAAACATATGTGCAGCCACCATCATTGATTCCAACGACTACATCAATGGAGGAAAAGCTACCACCTCCTCCACCACAAGTGCGACATCCTCCACAACAAGTGCAACCTCCTCCACCATAGATGCAACCTCCTCCACCACAGGTGCAACTCATCACAATCACCACAAAAATTAGGTTTCCTTTGGAAGATAATGGTGAAGTTAAAGATGAAGTCCATGAAGAAATTGTTGGGGGAATTTTTATGGAAAAGGACGAAAAGGAGAAAACATGTGAAATCTATGTTGATTTCTCCAAATATATTTCTGCGGAGGAGCTACGAGTGCCATGTCCCAAAGAAAACTCGAGGACGAGTTTTTTTCAAGTGGGGTGTTTGATGTAGGACGATATTTATCTATATTTTCAGTAAAAACGAAAATAAGGAAAATATAAAAAATAATATTGGAGCAACGCTATTTGATCAGAATTTTATCCATTCTTAAACAACGAAAGTACAAAAAGAAAGATTGTCATGATTCTCGCTGATTGTCAATTTTAAATTATGAATTATTTTTATTTTATTCGGACTTTATTCCTTTCCTTAATAGAGTTAGATTTGCTTTAATTATTTTGCGAAAACTTCAATTACCCCCCACAAACTTTCGTGCTTTTTGCAAACTCCCTCCCATTGTTCAAAAACTCTCACTTCGATATATCCAACTTTCGTTTCTTTCCATTTTGCCCCATCCGTTAGGATTTTCTGTGAAATCCTAACGAAAGGGTGTGAAATTTCAATCTTGCCCTTATTTTTTTTTAATATAATAATTATAATATTTGGAGAAACTTCACTTACCCCTCTTGAACTTACGCACTTTTTACAAACACTCCCCAATCTTCAAAGTCTCTCACTTTGATGCATCGAACTTTTGTTTCGTTTCAGTTACCCCATTCCATTAGGATTTTCTGTTAAATCCTAACGGAGGGGTGTGAAATTCCTAAATGCCTTATTTTTATTAAAAAAAAACTCTTGACCCGTGGGTTCATTGGTGTTCTATCCACTCCTTACACTTTCACGAATTAAAGTAGCACTGCATTCTAACAGTTTGAAAGACCTCGGTTGGTCACCAAGGTGACCCACGAAAGGTCACAACTTGTGACCAGCCGTGGGTCACCAAATGACCCATCGAAATGTCACAAGTGCAGGTAACTTTTTTTTTTTTAATATAATAATTATAATAATAATTTTTTATTTATAAATAATGGTTAATTTGAAATTTTAAAAAATTTTAGGGGTATAAAGGTCTTTTACTCATTTTACCGTTTGATTTAACTCCAATATCTAATGGTAGGGGGTATTTGGGAAAGTTCGATACACCAAAATGAGAGACTTTGAAGATTGGGGGGGTGTTTACAAAAGATGCGTAAGTTCTAGGGGAATAAGTGAAGTTTTCCCTAATTTTTTATTTATAAATAAGGGTAAATTTGGAATTTAAAAAAAAAAATTAGGGGTATAAAGGCCTTTTACTCATTTGACAGTTTGATTTAACTACAAAATCCTAACGGAAGGGAGAAAGTGAAAGGAAATTGAAATTGAATACATCAAAGTAAGAGTTTTTGAACAATGGGAAGGTGTCTATAAAAAGCTCGAAAGTTTGGGAGGGGTAAGTGAAGTTTCCCCAATTATTTTTATTTCCTTATTAGGATTATGTTTACTATTGTTACTAGGATTATGTTTACTTTCCTATTAGGATTAGATTTACTTTCTCAATTAGGATTAGCATTTACTTTCTCTACTAGAAGTAGGTTTACTTTCTCTACAAATATTTATCTTCTATAAAGAAGCTTGCTTATTTTGTAAAACTCAATCCATTGAATTATTATCTAATAAGAGAATTTTCTGTCAAATACTCTGCGGAGTTTTATCTTTCTTTTAGACGGCGGGCTTGTTTTTATCTTTTTGAATAGAACACGAAGACGCTTCTCCTTACAAAATCAAAGACGCTGCTCTTTGATTAATTACTTTAGTCTTCCGCTACGTCAGTTGGTGTCAGAGCAAGCTTTATCCTGATCATGGCCAATTAGTGTAAAGGTGATAAACTTCTCCAACAACGCCGCTTGTAAAGGAGGGACTCTTTCGAGAGCCATATTCATGGGGTATCCGAGCTGGCGTTATTCGGATTCGATGGCCAACTTATACTACAGCAACTTCTATAAAGACGTCGTTCGTGAGAGAGATGTTGTTTCAAGATCTGACTACCGGCAATACATCAAGCAATTAGAGGCTCCTTTGAGTGCCAAATTCCAAGAGCTACGGCAGAAGGCGAAGATCATGCAACAGAAGGTGCGCCAGTTGTGCGAGTCGTTTGAATGCATGCAGATGCATGCCCATTGGAATCGCAGAGCCACCCGGGAGTACCAGATGAATATTGATATCCCTTCATTCGATGGTTATCTTCATATTGAAGATTACCTTGACTGGATAATGGAGGTAGAAATATTCTTTGAGTACATATGTATTCCGAAAGAAAAGAAGGTGAAGTTGGTGGCTTATAAGCTCAAAGGTGGAGCATCCGCTTGGTGAGAATGGTTGAAGCTCTCTCGATTCAGGGAAGGAAAAATACCCGTAACATCTTGGCCTAAGATGAAGCGGTTACTCAATGCCCAATTCTTACCCCCAGATGACTATGGGATCCGAAGGGAACCCGTTCGGTATCCTTATGTTGACCGATTCCGTGAGGATGATGTAAGCCACTTTTGTCATGTCCATAATCATCTTCAGAACTCTCCAAATAGGCCCTTCGCCGATGAAGAAAATTTTAATTATGGTGAAGAAGTTGTGGAAGATGTTAAGTTGGTTAAAGAAGTGTTCAGAGAAAACATATGTGCAGCCACCATCATTGATTCCAACGACTACATCAATGGAGGAAAAGCTACCACCTCCTCCACCACAGGTGCAACTCATCACAATCACCACAAAAATTAGGTTTCCTTTGGAAGATAACAGTGAAGTTAAAGATGAAGTCCATGAAGAAATTGTTGGGAGAATTTTTATGGAAAAGGACGAAAAGGAGAAAACATGTGAAATCTATGTTGATTTCTCCAAATATATTTCTGCGGAGGAGCTACGAGTGCCATGTCCCAAAGAAAACTCGAGGACGAGTTTTTTTCAAGTGGGGGTGTTTGATGTAGGACGATATTTACCTATATTTTCAGTAAAAACGAAAATAAGGAAAATATAAAAACTAATATTGGAACAACGCCGTTTGATCAGAATTTTATCCGTTCTTAAACAATGAAAGTACAAAAGGAAAGATTGTCACGATTCTCGCTGATTGTCAATTTTAAATTATGAATTATTTTTATTTTATTAGGACTTTATTTCCTTTCCTTAATAGGGTTAGATTTGCTTTAATTATTTTGAGGAAACTTCAATTACCCCCCACAAACTTTCGTGCTTTTTGTAGACTCCCCCCCATTATTCAAAAACTCTCACTTTGATGTATCCAACTTTCGTTTCTTTCCACTTTGCCCCATCCGTTAGGATTTTCTGTGAAATCCTAACGAAAGGGTGTGAAATTTCAATCTTGCCCTTATTTTTTTTTTATATAATAATTATAATATTTGGAGAGACTTCACTTACCCCTCGTGAACTTACGCACTTTTTACAAACACTCCCCAATCTTCAAAGTCTCTCACTTTGATGCATCGAACTTTTGTTTCATTTCAGTTACCCCATTCCATTAGGATTTTCTGTTAAATCCTAACGGAGGGGTGTGAAATTCCTGAATGCCTTATTTTTATTAAAAAAAACTCTTGACCCGTGGGTTCATCGGTGTTCTATCTGCTCCTTACACTTTCACGAATTAAAGTAGAACTGCATTCTAACAGTTTGAAAGACCTCGGTTGGTCACCAAGGTGACCCACGAAAGGTCACAACTTGTGACCCGCCGTGGGTCACCAAATGACCCATCGAAATGTCACAAGTGTAGGTCACTTTTTTTTTTTAATATAATAATTATAATAATAATTTTTTATTTATAAATAATGGTCAATTTGAAATTTTTAAAAATTTTAGGGGTATAAAGGTCTTTGACTCATTTTACCGTTTGATTTAACTCCAATATCTAATGGTAGGGGGAATTTGGGAAAGTTTGATACACCAGCGTAAGAGACTTTGAAGATTGAGGGGGTGTTTACAAAAGATGCGTAAGTTTTGGGGGAATAAGTGATGTTTTCCCTAATTTTTTATTTATAAATAAGGGTAAATTTGCAAATTTTAAAAAAAATTAAGGGTAGAAAGGCCTTTTACTTATTTGACCGTTTGATTTAACTACAAAATCCTAACGGAAGGGGGAAAGTGAAAGGAAATCGAAATTGAATACATCAAAGTAAGAGTTTTTGAACAATGGGAAGGTGTCTACAAAAAGCTCGAAAAGTTTGGGAGGGGTCAGTGAAGTTTCCCCAATTATTTTTCTTTCCTTATTAGGATTAGGTTTACTATTGTTACTAGGATTATGTTTACTTTCCTATTAGGATTAGATTTACTTTCTCAATTAGGATTAGCATTTACTTTCTCTACTAGAAGTAGGTTTACTTTCTCTACAAGTATTTATCTTCTATAAATAAGCTTGCTTATTTTGTAAAACTCAATCCATTGAATTATTATCAAAGAAGAGAATTTTCTGTCAAATACTCTGCGGAGTTTTATCTTTCTTTTAGACGGCGGGCTTGTTTTTATCTTTTTGAGTAGAACACGATGACGCTTCTCCTTACAAAATCAAAGACACTGCTCTTTGATTAATTACTTTAGTCTTCCGCTACGTCAGCTGGTGTCAAAGCAAGCTTTATCCTGATTATGGCCAATTAGTGTAAAGGTGATAAACTTCTCCAACAACGCCGCTTGTAGGGCAGGGACTCTTTCGAGAGCCAAATTCATGGGATATTCGAGCCGTCGTTATCTAGATTCGACAGCCAACTTATACTACAACAACAACTTCTATAAAGACGTCGTTTGTGAGAGAGATGATGTTTCAAGATCCGACTACAAGCAATACATCAAGCATTCAAAGGCTCCTTTGAGAGCCGAATTCCAAGAGCTCCGGCAGACGGCGCAAATCATGCAACAGGAGGTGTGCCAGTTGTGCAAGTCGTTTGAACGCAGGAAGATGCATGCCCATTGGAATCACAGAGCCACCCGGGAGTACCAGATGAATAACGATATCCCTTCTTTCGATGGTTATCTTCACATTGTAGATTACCTTGACTGGATAATGACGGTAGAAAGATTCTTTGAGTACATGTGTATTCCGGAAGAAAAGAAGGTGAAGTTGGTGGCTTATAAGCTCAAAGGTGCATCCGCTTGGTGAGAATGGTTGAAGCTCTCTTGATTCAGGGAAGGAAAAAGACCCGTGACATCTTGGCCTAAGATGAAGCGGTTACTCAATGCCCAGTTCCTACCACCAGATGACTATGGGATCCAAAGGGAACCCGTTCAGTATCCTTATTTTGACCGATTCCGGGTGGATGACGTAAGCCACTTTCGTCTTGTCCGTAATCATCTTCATAACTCTCCAAATAGGCCCTTCGCCTATGAAGAGAATTTTAATTATGGTGAAAAAGTTGTAGAAGATGTTAAGTTGGTTGAAGAAGTGGTCAGAGAAAACATATGTGCAGCCACCATCATTCATTCCAATGACTACATCAATGGAGGAATAGCTACCGCCTCCTCCACCAAAAGTACGACTTCCTCTACCACAAGTGCAACCTCTTCTATCACAGATGCAACCTCCTCTACCATAGGTGCAACTCATCACGATCACCACAAAAATTAGTGATCCTTTGGAAGATAATGTTGAAGTTGAAGATGACGTCTATGAAGAAATCGCTAGGGGAATTTTTATGGAAAAGGACGAAAAGGAGAAAACGTGTGAAATCTATGTTGATTTCTTCAAATATATTTATGCGGATGAGCTGCAAGTGCCATGTCCAAAAGAAAACTCGAGGACGAGTTTTTTTCAAGTGGGGGTGTTTGATGTAGGATGATATTTACCTATATTTTTGGTAAAAACGGAAATAAGGAAAATATCAAAAATAATATTGGAGCAGCGCCGCTTGATCATAATTTTATCCGTTTTCAGACAATGGAAGTACAAAAGGAAAGATTTTCACGATTCCCGCTAATTGTCAATTTTATATTAGGATTTATTTTTATTTTATTAGGACTTTATTTCCTTTCCTTAATAGGGTTAATTTTCTTTAATTATTTTTCTTTCGTTATTTGGATTAGGTTTACTATTGTTACTAGGATTATGTTTACTTTCCTAATAGGATTAGATTTACTTTCTCAATTAGGATTAGCTTTTACTTTCTTTACTAGAAGTAGGTTTACTTTCTCTACAAGTATTTCTCTTCTATAAATAGGCTTGCTTATTTTGTAAAGGAAAATACTAGTTGCTCTTCTAGTGTTTTCCTAGTGTCCTCTCAACTATGATGTAGCTTTTAAAATCACCGTTGACTTTAAGATTATCATTATTAACTTTTAATCTATCAATAATTTGAAAAACCACATCACAATTGGGAGGACACCTGGAGAATACTAGGGCCTTGTTTGGTAAAAGGGTTAGAGTTGGCCTTGACACTATTCATCACTATTTCCCAAAAAAATCAACATCAAAATATTCTAACTTTTTCACTTTTTATATCAAATCATTCTAATTTTTTCACTTTTTATATCAAATCATTCTAATTTTTTCACTTTTTATATCAAGTCATTCACTTTTTATTATTATTCAAATTAAAAAATTACTACAAAACAAAATTTTTTCACTTTTCCATACCACTTTTTCATTTTTTTTATATTAAACATTCTTATTTCTTTTCACATCAATCTACATCAACTACAGTGTCTAGGTCAACCCATTTACCAAACACCATCTAGAAGAACACCTAGCCTTTTCCTTTTGTAAAACTCAATCCATTGAATTATTGTCAAATCAGATAATTTTCTCTCAAATACTCTGCGGCTTTTTATTTTTCTTTTAGCCTGCGGGCTTGTTTTTTTCTTTTTGGCTAAAAGACGAAGACACTTCTCCTCGGAGAATCAAAGACCCTGCTCTTTGATTAGTTACCTTAATCTTCTGCTACATTAGCAATGATGCTAGGTGTATGGTCATTGGATTAGGTACCATAAAAGTCAAGATGTTTGATAGGATTGTTAGGATACTCACTAATGTCAAATATGTTTTAAACCTTTAGAAAAATTTGATTTCATTAAGTATGTTAGATTCATTAGGCTTTGGGCTATGGTTATTCAATAATTATAAAAATAACTAAATATGCTAGGGTGATAATAAAGGGTAAGAAATTTTGCAATTTGTTTAAGTTATTTGGGATAGAGTTACAAGTATAGCTTCATCGTCCACCTCAACAAAACCAAATATTGATAACATTGTTTTGTGGCATATGTGACTTGGTCATTTAGGCAAGCACAATATGTATGAGCTTCAAAAGAAGAATTTGTTGAAAGGTGTGAAGTCATGTACATAAATTGGGTTTTTGTAAGTACTGCGTGTATGAGAAGCAATGAAGAGTGGGTTTTAGGTGGCGTCTTATACAAGTAAAGGTGTTATCAACTATGTTCATTCAGTGTTTGGGGATCAGTGGCGGTGTCGTCAAATAAAGGTCCAGATTATTTTGTTGGTTTATTGACGATTTTTAAAGAAATGTCTGGGTTTATTTCATGAAGCACAAGTTAGAGGTTTTCACCTTCTTCAAGTAGTAGAAGGCGCATGTGGAAAATTAGATTGGAAAAAAAGTGAAGTACGTGAGATCTGACAATGGGTTAGAGTACAAAGGCAATGCATTCTTGGAATTCTGCAAACAGAAGGCATTACTCGTCACTTCATGATTAGAGGGACTCCAGAGCAAAATAGAGTTGCCAAAAGGATGAATAGAACATTGTTGAAAAGCACAAAATGTATGAGGTTAAATGTAGGATTACCAAAAGAGTTTATGGGCTAAAGTAGTTAAGTATGAATGCTTCGTCCCAACAGATCTCCGAAAATTGATTTTAAGGTTCTAGAAGAAGTATGGTAAGGTAAACTAGTTAATTATTCTATGTTGAGAATATTTGGTCTTACATACGTTCATGTGCAAAGTGGAGAACGATCAAAATTAGATTCAAAGTCAAGAAAACGTATTTGTCTTGTTTTGGAATCTAATGTTAAATGCTATAGGCTTTGGGATCCAGTCTCAAAGAAGAAGATTGTTAGGAGAGACTTAGAGTTTGATGAGGCCTCAATGCTAAGAAAGTGTGACGATGAAGCATCAACTGACAGCCAGAAAGGGAAACAAGACATGGAGGTGGAGCTTGATGATCAGTGTCAACTCATGGACATATGTGATGTTGAAGAATCTTCAATAGATTCAGAACACCGAGAAGGGCCTTATTCTTTAGTAAGAGGCAAAGAGAAACATGATCGAAAAACACCGAAGAGGTATGGATTTGAGGACATGATTTCCTTTACTCTGACAGTTGGTGGTGAAGGCTCATCGTCTAATCAAAATGGCATGCCAAAAGAGATGAAGTCACTACAGAAAAGCAAAGCTTGGGGGTCAGTAGAATTGCTTAAGGCAAAGAATGCTAAATGGTACAAATGGATCTACAGAAAAAAAAAAAATAATAATAATAATAGTAAAATAAAAAATAAAAAATAAAAATCAACAAAGGAAGCTATGCGGCGAAGATGACTAGCAGAGAAGCATGGTATTATGTCTAAACTAGGTCCTATGCTCAAATTCAAGAGTTGTTTGGACTTGAGTGTCACTTCTAGATTGTGATAGCCTATAAGGGCTTGGGCTCCGCGTCTAGAAGAGATTTGTCTTGTTGCCATTTGATGGGTTTTAAGTCAAGGTGGAGATTATTGACGTGAATGCCTTTCACCCATCAAGTAGGTGAGGCCCATTGTGTGGCTTTTTGGTTATACAATTACGTGTAGGTTTTGGTTTCAAAGTCCTAGTAGGACTTGTATTTTGGCCAACGGACTTTCACACCTTATAAAATGACATGTGTCATTTTCTTTAGTACATCATATATATCAGAGCCGAACAAAAAATGGTAGTTGCTAAAGGTGAGAAAAAGTGGGCTACTATGTGTGATAGAAGAAGGCGCCAACCAGGGGCGAAACTAGGATTTACGGTGTGAGGGGAAGAATTTTTTGTTTTTTTTTTGTTAGGGAGATGGACCAACTTATATAAATACAAAAGCACATAGATACACATAATTTATTTATATGTGTGTTTATGCATGTTTATATAAAATAAAAGCATAGAAGTCTTACATCTAATTTCTTAGCATCACAAATACACAATAATAATAAATAATTAGCAAAATAACTTATAAGAAAAAAAAATAAAAATAAAAACAACTAGCAAAATAAACTAAACATGATTTATAGGGTTCAAGAAAAATAATACCTTTTAGCTGGGCCGGACCTGTGTGCAAGCTTGGGGGGCCTTGGCGACCTCAAAGCTTTGTAAAAATTGATTTTTAGCCTCATAAAAATTTGATTTTATAAGTATGGCACCCCCTAAACTTCCTACCTCACTAACAAATTGCCTTCCTCACTTCACTCTCAACTGAAATCTTCTCCTCTGTTGTATTTTCTTTTTTCTTTTTTGTGGGGGGGGGGGGGGGGGGGGGGTGGGTGGGGAGGTGTGCAATAGTTGGCTTATGTATGGGTATTGGGCATGTAAAGAAGAATTTGTCCGTCTTCGTACAAATCTAATGTTATCAAAAGTGGACCTACATACGTAATTTTCTTTGATTTTTATTCTTTTATCCTTACAATTTCATACTTGCATACTACTTGCAATAGGTTGTTCAGTCTCAATTCTCAAACCTCTTTATGCAGTCTCCAATCTCACCCCTAACCCTTGATTTATATATTGATTGGGTTCACTTCATGCCATGGCATAGGATCCTCTCCAGTCCAAAATGGACTGGAGAATATCTAGTTCATAGCTAAGATTTCTTCTTAGAAATCCTAGAGCCACAAATAAGATATATGTCCCACTAATAAAAAATAATATTTCATATTAAAAAATAAAAAAAAAATAAGGGGTGGTTGGCCACCCCATCTTGGCCATAAAAGATGGCCGGACCAACCCATTTTAGCTGATAGCGGCTTGAGAGCCACCCCAATGGCCGGACACCCCCTATGACCAAACTAAAAAAAAAAAAAAAAAAAAAAAAATTTCTCTGGACCAAACCCGTTGGGCCTGGGGGTGGCCAAAGTGTTGTGCAGTTTTAAAGTACTCGCAAGTGTACACGTCGTTTGCAATATAACTTTTGCAAGTACGAGGTCGAATCTACAAGGAATTGTGTTCGTGTAAATAAACTTCTATCTAAACTAATTATATTTGAACCTAGTTCCAAAATTTTAGGGTTTTGTAAATTCAAAATAAACAAACAGAATTGAAACAAAATGAAATTAATCAATGGATAAAGGTATTGGAATCAACCCTTACAAACTCATAGCAACAACTTTCACATTCATCAATATTTTCCGACGTTTCAAATGACACATTTTATGTATGTTCTATTTTTGCAAAACAAATGTATCAAAACATCCAAAGTATCCGTTCTTTGTACAAATCACAAAAGATACCCGATTTAATTCAAAACATCCAATGTATCCGTGCTTTGCACAAATCACAATGGATATCCAACTTAAACCGAATAATCCGATATATCCGTTGAACGAAAGACAATGGATATCCAATATATAACAAATAAAACAAGCAATCAATTAAAAGTGATTAACAATTAATTGAAATATAAATAGAACGGAAAATATAACTCATAACATTGGAAAAATATCATTAAAATCATGTGTTGTTAATCATTTGTGAGGCTTCATCCTCAACCTTAGTTGGGGGTTTAGCCTCTCATGGAAAGGAAATAGTATACAACAATGTAGGAATTCATAGAGGTTTAAAGGCTTACAACAAGAAAATTCCAATTGAAACCACTGAAAAACTACAAAACCCTAGCTTTTTGCTCAAATTCTCTCAAAAAATCGTCCCTAGCAGCCCCCTGGATGGCCTCCATATGACGGCTCCTCTTTTTCCTATAAAAATATGATATTTATAGTGTTAATTAGGTTTCGGCGCTGCCAGGTCAGCTAAGTGCGCTCGATCACACACTAGGTGTGCCTGATCGCACTTGGGCATCAAGTCTCCTGCGGTACAGAGCTTGGGCGCTGTGGGCTTGATGTTGGGCACAAGTGCGCTCGATCCCAAGATGGGTGCACTCGAGCACACTCGTGCATGAGTTCCTCTTAAGTGGTGCAGTTGCGCTTTTGCGCTGCTATGCCCATGCTCGAGTGTAGATGTGCTCGAGCGCCAGTGTGTGCGCTCGATCGTGCCCTTACAGAAATGCTATTTTCTCAACTTCTTTGCATCTTTCACATTAAGACCACAGTTTTCTCTCAGCAACCTACAAAACACTCAAACACCAAAACTGACACAAAACATCAGACGAAGACACAGCTAAAGGCTTAATAAATATAAATTAAGGGGCTTAAATATACAATATTTGGCACTCATCAAATACCTCCGAACTTACATTTTGCTAGTCCCTTAGTAAAACAAAATGAAAGCAAGATACATAAATCTGCTGTTGTGGGAGAGACGATTGCATTTAGCATATGCAACAAGCCTTTTAAATCCCTTGGCATCCCTAGAGGACGAGTCAAGTCTTGTGAGGGTTTAACAGAAATGATACCCACAAACATGTTTCAGCTCTATGTTATTGATAAGAATCCATTTCCACACAAAAAAATAGTTCTTACTTAAGAGCATGATTAACAAGATAAACATCATAATCACATCATCAGGACATCCAAAATCAATTCACTCATAAGCGGGCATTTGAGACAACATGCTTCAATTTATTCAAAGTTTTGTGTACCTCAAAATTCATAGGAATTCTATCAAATGAAAACAACCAAGGCTTAAATCAAGATATGCATTTTTTTTTTTTGGTCCGCTATGCAATGCTCGGGTCCCTTAAACTTTCTAATTGACCTATATAACGAGTGTTGGGCCAGTGACTCCCAAACCAGATGGTTTTAGGGCACTAGATGTAAAAACAACCATAAGGGCTTAATGACTCAAGTCAAAAAAGCTACGAAGCCAAACTAGCCGTACAATCAACCAACTTGAATTTCACACATTTCTACGTGAACACTCAATGCTTAATGAGGCAAGAGGTCTGGGTACTAAATGAAAAATTCAAAATGATGATGATTTTTTTATTTTTTATTTTTTATTTCAAGCCAAGGTTATTTCATCAGCAACTCATCCAACACATCTCAAGATAACACACAATTCAATTCAAATTTTTTACCTCACAAACTTCATGTTAATGTGCTTGTGATAATTAACTCAAAACATATGAAGTCTCTCTAGCAAAAAATGAGTCAAATGACTCAAATGACTCAAATTCCTACTAATGATGATGTGTTCAAGAAGTTAAACACACCAATGAAATGCAAACTACAGTTACAGTGTAAATCATGCTTAATCAACAACACAGGACAATTTTTTTTTTTTTTTTTTTTAATGAAATAAACACAAACAACCAAAGATAAACAGAAATAGACAATAATGTCTTTCCCACCCTCAAACTTAAATGACACATTGTCCCCAATGTGACAAGAGATGCAATACCGGGAGATGAGAAAACTGGAGTGTGTAAAGGGCAGGGATCTCCCAAACTTAAACACCAGAAAACCTGTCACAAAAAACTAATAGCAAAATCTTCTCACAGAACAAGCGTCAGCAGATTAATTGCTGTTAAAAGAGAAAATAAACAAACAAGAAATAAAAATGAAAAAGGAAAAAAGAAAACATGAATTGAAATGAAGAAAATAATATGGACGAAAAAAAAAATACAGCGTTTTCCCCGATCATTCAGATGTCCAATCAATTCTTTCCAACATTTCTTTTTTAAAATTTCATAGCCATCTGAAAGGATGTTCCGTCATCTTAGGTAGCTAACCTTGTTGCTTAGAAGGATCTTCTTAGAACGATGGTTCCTAGATTTGCTCGCTTGTTTGCATAGATCATTGAGATTTTTGGCATAAGATAGCTCCTTGAGACATTGAATAAATGAAGCTTGTGGTTTATGATGTGTCTCAAGAGGGATAGTGATGACGGGGTGAGCTTCAGTACTCACTTTCTTGTCACTGGATAGGTTTGGAGTTGATGGAGGCTCAATTTGCTCCTCTTTTTCTTCCACCTTGTTGTCAACATTTTCCTCCCTCGGACATGCTCATGTGAAGACTTGCTAGCATCATCCTCATCAATTATGTAGTAGTAAATGAATGGACAGTCTTTCTAGTGATAAGAACTATAACAATATGAACATGACTTATGAGGTGCGTGAGTGTGAAGAGGCTGGTTATGGGCAACCCTAGTTGCCATGAGTTGGTTTACTCTCTCCTCTAAGTCATCGGCATGAGCAGTTGGAAAATGTTGCACTAATGATTCTTGAGGAGGATAATTGCGAGGTGAAGCCATGGAAGAATGGCTATTGAACTGTGGATATTCATGATAGTGCAGTTAATGACATTGGGGAGCATAATTTTTCGTAGCTTGAGCATGCTACGAGAAATCAGAATGGTTGCTCTAGTCCGGGTTATAAAAATTTGACTTTGATTTAAACCCCGGGTTGGAGAAAATGGTGTTCATTTGCTCATTTGAAAAATCAGAAAATTGTCCAATGAATGGACAGTTTCTGATATAATGATAAGAATTAGAGCAGTATGAACATGGGTCATGCGGGTCATTATCAAAAGGATTTGAAAAATTTGCCCTCCCGTGAATTGAAACATGTTGTGTCCAATTTTTGTTAAACTCATCTAAAGGATACATGATCACTCTCACTCCTTAGAATGCTAATACCCCACATAAACCATTAACCATTCTCTTCTTCTTCTTTTTTTTTTCTATTTTTTTTTCAAGAAATAAAATAACCAAAAATGAAAACAAAAACAGAAGCATAAAACTAAACAAAAATACCAAAGATTAAAACTAAAACTTGAAAACTCACAAAAAGGACAAAAAATAAATTAAAAAAATCTCAGGTACTAGTCCATCTTGGTGCAGTCTGCAGAGGTGCGCTCAAGTGCAGGAGGGGATGGATCGAGCGCAGGCAAGCAATGGTTCGTTAGAGATGCTGCTGCTGCGCTCAAACAGCAATGACTTGAGCTCGAGCGTAAGTGTGCTGCGTGCTTGAGTGCAAGTGCGGAAGGGTCGAGCGCAGATGCGGCTCGCCTTGTTGCCTTGTGCTTGAGTGCGCTCGAGCGTATTGTGCCTGGTGCGTTCATCCGAGACTGCAAATAGAAACTAAAAGAACAAAAAAAAAAAAACTTCTTTTCTTTTGTTTTTATTTTTCTCAGATAATCAAACAAAAGCAAATAAAATAAAATAGAATTGCAAAAATAAAATAAAACAAAAAAAAAAATCTAACTAAACTAGTAGAAAAATAAAATCAATCTAGACAAAAATTTAATTTCTCAAACAAAACAATTTCCCGGCAACGGCGCCAAAAACTTGTTGTGCAGTTTTAAAGTACTCGCAAGTGTACGAGTCATTTGCAATATAGCTTTTGCAAGTGCGAGGTCAAATCTATAGGAAATTGTGTTCGTGTAAATAAACTTCTATCTAAACTAATTATATTTTAACCTAGTTCCAAAATTTTGGGGTTATGTAACTTGAAAATAAAAAAACATAAACTGAAACAAAATGAAATTAATCAATGGGTAAAATACTAAGGTATTGGTATCAGCCCTCACAAACTCATAGCAACAACTTTCACGTTCATTAATATTTTCCGACGTTCAAATGACTCATTTTATGTATGTTCTATTTTTGCAAAACAAATTTATCAAAACATCCAAAGTATCCGTTCTTTGCACAAATCACAAAAGATACCCGATTTAATTCAAAACATTCAATGTATCTGTGCTTTGCACAAACTACAATGGATTTTTGCAAAACAAATGTATCAAAACATCCAAAGTATTCGTTCTTTGTACAAAGAACAAAAGATACCTGATTTTATTCAAAACATCCAATGTATCCGTGCTTTGCACAAATCACAATGGATATCCAACTTAAATCGAATGATTCGATGTATCCGTTGAACGAAAGACAATGGATATCCAATATATAACAAATTAAACAAGTAATCAATTAAAGTGATTAACAATTAATTGAAATATAAATAGAACAATGGAAAGTATAACTCATAACATTGGAAAAATATTATTAAAATCATGTGTTGCTAATCATTTGTGAGGCTTCATCCTCAACCTTAGTTGATGGTTTAGTATCTCATTAAAATAAAAGAGTATACAACAATGTAGGAATTCATAGAGGTTTAGAGGCTTACAACAAGAAAATTCCAATTGAAACCACCCAAAAACTACAAAACCCTAGCTTTTTGCTCCTATTCTCTCCAAAAATCGTCCCTAGTACTGGACGGCTTCCATATGACGGCTCCCAGTTTCCCCATAAAAATATGATATTGATAATGTTAATTGGGGTTTTGGCGCTACCGGGTCAACCGAGTGCACTCTATCGCACACTAGGTGCGCTTGATCGCACTCGAACATCAAGTCTCCCGTGGTGTAGCACTTGGGTGCTACTGGCTTGATGTTGGGCACGAGAGCGCTCGATCCCAGGACGAGTGCGCTCGAGTGCACTCGTGCATGATTTCCTCTTAAGTGGCGTAGTTGCATTCACACTACAAAAAAAAGGCCATTTTTTGACGTGGCAAACAGTACCATTTTTTTGCCACGTCAGTAAATGTTGACGTGCCAAAACTGGCACGTCAACAAATTTTTTTTTGACGTGTTGAATTTGACACGTCAATATTTATTGACGTGTTACATTCAACACGTCAATAAATATTGACGTGTCAAATTCAACACGTACGTTAGGAAATTTAAATTCAATTTTTTTAAAAAAATATATCAGGTTTCTGACGTGCTAAAAATGGCACGTCAGAAATTTCTGACGTGCCATTTTTAGCACGTCAGCAATCTATAAAAATTATGTTTATATTATATATATCTCAAAAAAAAATTTACAGCTTCCTGACGTGCTGAAACTAGCACGTCAGAAATTTCTGACGTGCTAGTTTCAGCACGTCAGGAATTAAAAAAAAAAATTAAAATGAAGAAGAGAGCTAGAAGCTAGCGTGCAGAGAGAGAAGAAAAAAATTGCAAGGTACTGTTCGTGCATTCTACGGTGTGTTGGAACTTGGGGGAGGAAAAAAAAAAGGAAAAAAAAAATTAGAAGAATTAAAGCCTACGTGCAGAGAGAGAGAGAAAAAAAAGGGAGTGAAGAAGAATGAATTAATTAAGAAAGGGAGAGAAGAAAAATAATGAAGACAAAAAAAAAATAAATAAATAAAATAAAAGAATTCCTGATATCAAAAAACAAGCGGGATTTTCAACTTTTTCCCTCTTTTTCCCTATCTTCTTTCCCTCTTCTTTTCCCTTTATAATTCTATTATATATTCATATTCTTTAATCCATTTTCTTTTATTTCCAAACACAGCTCTCTCTCTCCTCTCTCAATCTCCCTAGCCTCTTCTCTCTGTACATCCGGCCACCAGCTCCTCTAGAGGGAAGAAGAAAAGGAGAAAAATAAGATCGAGGAAGAAGAAGAAAAAGAAAAAAATGGGAGAAGATCAGAAGATCCAGAGAAGCAGTAGAAAAAAAAAAAAAAAAAAAAAAAAAAAAAAAAAAGATCGAAGTAGCAGAAAAGAAAAGAAAAAAAAATAATAAAAGAAGGAGAAGAGATCGAAGCAGCAGCAAAAAAAAAAAAAAAAAAAAAAAAAAAAAAGGAGAAGAGAAGAGGATCGAAGAAGAGAGATTTTTGATTTTTGATTAGAAGAGAAGAAGATCGAAAGGTTTATTTTTTGATTTGGGTTTTTTATTTTTTATTGATTTTTTGGGTTTGGGTTTTTGAAAATGAAGGAAAGAAGAGAGAGAGAGTGAAAATGGAAGAAAGAAGAGAGAGAGAGAGAGAGAGAGTGAAAATGGAGGAAGGAAGAGATAAGGGAGAGTTGGGGGATCGGAGAAGACGAACTGTTTCGGAATTAAAAAAATATTTTTAATTAAAAAAAAATCCAGAAAAAAATTAAAAAAAGAAAAATTATTATTTTTTAATAATTTTAAATTTGCTGACGTGTCAAAAGATGACACGTCAGTAATTCCTGACGTGTTAAAAATCACACGTCAGGAATTCCTGATGTGCCAAAAAATGGCGCGTCAGCAATTCCTGACATGTCAAAAAATGGCGCGTCAGGAATTCCTGACGTGTCATTTTTTGACACGTTAGGAATATTTTTTGACGTGTTAAATCCAACACGTCAGTACTTTCTGACGTGTTGGATCTAACACGTCAGGAATTTCTGACGTGCCATATTTGGCACGTCAGAAATTGCCAATTCCTGACACCCACATTCTTCACGACTGAAACACGTCAGGATTGCCCCGTCAGGAGGGTTTACTGACGTGTCAGAACCTATGTCAATAAAAAATCATTTTTTTGTAGTGTCATGTGCTGCTGTGCCCATGCTTGAGTGCTAGTGCGTGCGCTCAATCGTGCCCTTCTAGAAATGCTCTTTTCTCAAATTATTTGCATCTTTCACATTAAGATTGCAGTTTTCCCTTAACAATCTGCAAAACACTAAAACACCTAAATTAACACAAAACATCAAACTAAGACACAGCTAGAGGCTTAACAAATGTAAATAAATGGGTTTAAATATGTAATATTTGACACTCATCACGAAGCCACCCTCAGCCCCACCCGCAAGAGCCCTTAATTTTTTATTATTTTGTTTTTTAATTATTTTTAAAATATATATAATATTTTATTATTATTTTTATGAATGGGACATATGTCCTATCTGACCATTAACTAGATATTCTCTAGTCCAAAATGGATAGGGGACGATCCTGTTCCATGGCATAGCAACAGATATGCCAATGTTTTTTGTTTTTTATTTTTAGCTTTTATGTATATAAAAAATTTGAAAAATTTTTATATTTGAAAGCCAATTTATTTTTAAAGATGATTTTATAGACATAATTTTTGTATCAACTTATGACTTAGTATGAAATTAGGTCTAAAACTTGTTTGCTTTTATTTACATAAACACATGCGTACACATTTTTCATCTTCTATAAGTATATGTATTTACATATTTATTTATTTATATAAGTTTGGACCCCTATACAAAAATTCCTGGTTCCGCCCCTACCTTTGAGTGAATAACAATGAGGGGAACGCTAAGAGTCGAGTCAAGTAATAGGGCAATCATAAATGATTAAACCTTCTAGCTTGTAATGTGAAAATAAATATTGTAAACCTAAATGATGACAAAATAACCTTCAAAAAACTGATTGTTGGCTAAAAGCTACTCAAAGGGGATACAAAAAAAAAAGCAGGGTTAATAACTTTTTTAGTACATGAGTTTTAATGTTTTTATTTTTTTTTCTAAGTTTTAAAACATGACAAATCTAGTACCTCACATATGAGAAAAGATAGAATCACTGTCTCCGTTAGTTTCCGTTAGTCCCCCATTAACGAAAGCCCACGTGTTTCTCCCATAATACGCCACACGTCCTAAAAATAAAAAAGATTAATAATAAATAAATAAATAAAATAAATATATAAATAAAAAATAGTAAATTTTATTGTCGCCGGTCACGCCATTTTGGTCAGTGGGGGTGGCTCAACATGGCATTCGGCCAAATACCGGTTTGCTTTACCCAACCACAGAACGTCCTTCTCCATAATCACCTCCTTATCTCCAAACACTTCCTAAGATGAGCAATAACGCCCTGCCACCATCCAAGTTCGACCTTCAAATTCGCCAACTCAAACTGCACAACTAAAGCAGTGGCCTAAAATCCTCATCACAACATCCGGTACCCTTTTCGAAAGCAAGTAAACCATTACACACCCTTATAGTTTCAGGGCCAATCCTTCTCCTAGGTGACGGCGAGAGCTCTTCACTTGAGCCCGAATCACTCATAACCAACCTCAACCTCTTCTTCTTCTTCTACTCGGAAACGTTCCGAGAACTCGACGAACCAACCCCTCCCACTCCATCCGCAATTTTCTTTCTAACAATTAAGCAACTTGAAGACTATTCTTAACCACAAGCCCTAACCGGCCACCAGATCTCAAACCATCCTCCATCTACATCAAATGCCCAGAATATAATCCCTAAATCCGAAAATCCCCCTTCAATTCCATACCAAATTAATCAATTGAAACCCTAACTCTCTCCCAGACAAAATCCCGAACCAAAATACTGCGATTCCTTCACCAGCAATTCACTGTTGGGACAGGTTCGATCAGTGGCGCAGTTTTCCGGCGAAAGAAGCTAATTGGAGAGCCAAAGAGAGACAATGGGTTTTTTTTTATTATTATTTTTTAATTTTTATTTTTAGGACACGTGGCGTATTATGGGAGTGACATGTGGACTTTCGTTAATGGGGATTGGCGGAAATTAATGGAGGTAGTGATTCCGTCTTTTCCCATATGTGAGGTACTGGATTTATCATATTTTAAAACCTAGGGAAAAAAAATAAAAATATTAAAACCCAAGTACCAAAAAATTATTAACCCTAAAAAATAAAATGGGACACAAATATTATTTTGGGGGACAAATTTATAAAATGGGAAAACTTTTAAGGCTATTTATGGAAATTTGTAAATATTTTAGGGGGACATCCATCCCCCAACCTCAAGTTGCAAGCTTGCCTTGGCACCAACCGTTTTTCTTGTTGGTTTTGGAAGAGCCAAAACAAGAAAGAAAAAGAAAGGTGCTATTGTAGAAGAGAGAAAAATAGAGAGCCGCCGTCATGTCCCAACAAAAGAAGAGTTTGTATTTTTATCTTTTGTATTTTGTTTGAGAGAATAATTTCTATTGTGTGATAGTGAGATTTGAATATATTGAGGCATTGAGATTTAGATGTATTGGGTCTTGAGTGATTTTCTCTTCACTATATTTTTGTACTCATCTTTCATAGTAAATTTTTTTCATGATCACCTCCATAAGTGGACGTGCCTCACATTGAAAAAACCACTTAAATGTATTATTTTGTGTGTGATTATTCTCACCTTATTTACCGTTCAACAACATTTCGTACTACAATTGAAGTTACATGTTTGATGGAGTTCCCTTATAAGTTACATAGTATGATGAATTTCCCTTAGAAGTTACACGTTTGTTGGATTCCGCTTCTTAGAAGTCACTTGTTTGATGGAATCCTCTTAGGAAGTACCTATCACCTAACCTTCAATAATCTTAGTAATCTCAGTAATTATAGTCATCAAAAAGTAGTTCAATTGGTTGAAATCACGTCTCATGAAGCAAAGATTATTAGTTCGAATCCCTCCTCTCCCACTCTTGTTTGAACATGTGAAAAAAAAAATAACAATCTCAGTAACCACGCACAAAATAATAATAATAATAAAATGAAAATCTTAGTCGGCTAGAGATTTTCTCCTTTTGTTAGGGGTCTAATAATATAAGCATTTTATGATTAAAATTCCTTAGGATATTATGTTATCTTTATAGATAACATTAGAAGTAGGGATTATAATTTAAATAGTAGAAATAAGTTTTATCGTTAGAGTAATTTATTTTGCTTGGTCTTTTATTTTCACTATGCATTGTAATTGTCTATTTAAAAGCTCATTAATAAAGTAAGTAGAATTAATCCAAAACTTTGAGTTTGAAAAATGATTTTAAGTTTCCTTAAAACATTAAAGGTTTAAGTTCCCTTAAAATCAATGGTCTAGATTTCTTCAGAACCTAAATTCTATCTCCGTTACATGTTTGTGTTTGCAAAAAAATCATTCAGCTCAAGAGGGCAACTCCATCAAAAGGAGATTTAACTTTCATTTACCGAAACTCGAAGAGGACTAAGAATGTTTACAGTGAATAATAATATCTATTTGACACCAAAAACACAAGAAAAATGAGAAAAACGACTCTCACGACTCTGATGTGATACACGTAGAGTTTCGTCATTCCTATGAGTGGACTGCTTGGCCTACAGGCTACAAAGGTTGTGTGAGTCAAAGACGCAATCATTGACACTTTTGTAGGCCATGAATCACACTTCCGAGAGAGTGAGAGGGAGAGTTTTGTATTCACATTTCTGCAGAATTTGAGTTTGTGGTTGTTTTCCTTTCTACGACCTCTTTGGGCCTCAAGAGGTCGTAGAAAGGAAAACAACCACAAACACAAATTGTGCAGAAATATCTAGCAGCACACATGGTAAGTATAGACAAAAACAAAATCTGGGTGCATATTTTATCTTTAATAAGATAAAAAATACCTGGATCCTACTCGCCCATCCGTAATCTGAAAAACTACTCAAAGAGCCCCAACGGCCGCCTTATCCTCCTCGTCCCTTTCAATCTTCTTAACCATTTATAGTTTTTTGACCCTACCAAATTCTCTCCTAGTTGGGATACATTATATATTATACATAATCCATAATTTTCTTTAAAATTCTCACTGGGTCATAATTCTGTGTCGCACACAAACATACACGGATACAAGCCTCCATTCATGGCTTTGATCATATCTCCACCGTCTAATCCCAAACCCCACCAGTTTTCTCCTCTGCGCCGCTCATCCCACCGGCCGGAACAGGCCGTATTGGTAAGTCCCCGGGCCGTGTCCAACACTTCTAAGGTCCTGAATTTTGGTCACCATATTTCAAAGCCTAAAAAGCTTTTACTGAACACAAAATTCGCCACCCATTTGCGTAATAATGGCAATAGATCAACAGTAGCCGGCATTGCTAGTGCAGCATTGGTAGAAGAAGCAGAGCCAAGGCCAGAGCCAGGGGCAGCAAATTACAGAAGAATTTTGTTGTCGGACGTGGTCGTGACGCGGCAAAGTAGAGTGTTTTTTGGGAGAAAATGGAACTCTATGGATATTGGAACTGCTGGTGTTGTTTTGGGTTTGCATTGCCTTTGTCTTTTTGCACCGTTTCAGGTCAGTTGGGGTGCCGTTTTGGTGGCCATGGCTCTGTACGTTGTGACAGGTCTTTTTGGCATTACTCTGTCGTATCATAGGAATCTCTCACACCGCAGTTTCAAGCTTCCCAAATGGCTGGAGTACTTGTTTGCCTACTGTGGGGCCCTCGCACTTCAGGTTGGTAGAATTTCATTGTGAATAGGAATGAGGAATTCTGAGTTCAGTTTGGTTTTTTTGATGGTTCTGCAATCCTCTGCTTGTTGGTTTTTTTGATGCACAAGTATTTGCTTTTTTGGGTTACAGGGGAGCCCAATTGACTGGGTGAGCACACATAGGTACCACCACCAGTTTTGTGATTCTGAGAGAGACCCACATAGCCCAACAGAAGGATTTTGGTATAGTCATATGAGTTGGCTATTTGATACCAATGCTGTGATCGAAAGGGTATGGATATATTTGATAGTCACATGCACTTAATCACAGGCTAATGATAATAGTGTAAAGGTGATGTTTTCTAGTTTAATTTTCTTTTTGGGATTGTTTGCAGTGTGGAGAAGCAAACAATGTTGCTGATTTGCAGAAGCAGCCCTTCTACAGGTTTCTTCAAAGGACTTATGCTTTTCATCCAATTGCACTTGGTGTTCTGCTATATGCATTGGGAGGAATTCCCTTCCTTGTGTGGGGAATGGTGAGGAAGATTCTTCTTAATTCTTTTCTTTTTGTTTGATTATTGTATTGAATTGCTTGGAAGTAGAAAATAGATGTTACTAGTGCCATAATTATTCTTTGGAAATGTTTTGATGCTTTGTTTGGTGAAAAACATTTGTAAGAGGAGAAATATTCGGAATCTGAAATTTAGGAAGAGAAAATATAGAGAATAATTCTGAAAAGCTGAAATTTTATTGATTCAAGTGATGATTCTCTTGCATCTTTAACTAGCTGAATGCTTAAGGCTGAACAGAGACATGTTGGATCTCCTGTTTCCTGCTCTGCAGGGTGTGAGGATTGTATGGGTTTACCACATAACTTGGCTGGTAAATTCTGCTTGCCATGTCTGGGGAAAGCAACCGTGGAATACTGGTGATCTGTCTAGAAACAATTGGTATTGCAAATTTCTGCACCCTTGATCTAAGCCTTGAAGCTAATTTAAAGCTGGGAGTTGTTTATAGTTTTGAATTTATAATTGTTTGATTAGGTGGGTGGCATTGCTTGCATTTGGAGAGGGGTGGCACAATAATCACCATGCTTTTGAGTTCTCAGCTCGACATGGCCTAGAGTGGTGGCAATTTGACATGACTTGGTATGTAATAAGATTTCTCCAAGCTATTGGATTGACAACTGATGTGAAGTTGCCAACTGAAGTTCAGAAGCAGAGGATGCCGTTAAACAATGGAAGCATGGCCATTTAAAACTGGGATTTATGCTATGCTTGCTTCATATCTGCAAACAGTGAGAAATTTGTTTTCACAATTCTTATATTTTGTAGTAACATGATTAATATTTGCATACCAAGGGGAACAGAAAATTGTAAGAATAAAAAAAAACAGAGAGTATACTAGAGCGGTGGGTGGATTTTTTGAACTGGCAAGTCCAATTGCTGGTCACTATCATGCTTACTCCCTCTCTATCTCTAGCAACCAAAAGCCAATTATATGATTTCAAATTTCAATTTAAGCTCAAAGCTAAAGGTTTGTAGTGTTTAATGATGAAAACGTACTTGAAATTTTTGAGTTACTTGAGCTAATAGTTTAGTATTCCATATCCTGCATAACAACTCCAAAGAGAAAAAAGTATGAGAAAAGTACACGTATTCGGCTATTCCCTCAAATAAACATGCAATTTACAATGTCTTTCAAACAAAAGATTGCATTAACGTCTTCTCAAAACAACCAAAAATTTGCAATATACCCCTTTTATCCCGTAAGAAGAAAAATTGATCCTAAATTTTTTTCAATGAGACAAAAATACTTGTATAAATTCAAAAAATAAATAAATAAGTTTGGGGGAATATGGATGTAATCTTTCTTCCGGAAGAGAGAGGGCATTGCAAATTAAGTGTTAGTTTGAGTGGAATATGTATACTTTTCTCAAAAACTATTATTAAGATTTTCATGTTCATTCTAAGTTCAAAGTACCGTTTATACAAATAAGAATTCGCTTTGATACATGATTTCTTCTTCATATATGGACAAATATAGAATCTACGGAACAATTACTTAGAAGAACTTCCTTGCAACATGCTAAGGGCCCGGAGCTAATAGTTACACCTGGAGCTAAATGTTACATGGTCTATTTTGCTTCTGCTTCTAGGAAGGGGCTTGGTTTTGTTTCCTTATTATGATCAATTCAAGCTAATTAATTTGGAATCTTAACCTTCATCTGTTTAGTCAAGCTAAAAATAAAAAAATAAATAAAAAACAGGGTTCTCAACACGATTGACGTGATGAGACCAAGTCACGCACGCAACAAATCTCCACATTAACTTGAATTTCATCAAGTTCTCAATGCAAATCTCCTCGCCACATCTCCTCCAAAACTCATAAGGGTAATAAAAAACAACAAACAGCATTCAAGTCCAACCAATGTTTTAATTTGAAAATCGAAATTGGTTTAGTCAACATGTTCACTAGATTTTCCATTATAGCAATTTTCTTCATTATAATATTATCTTATGTCACAATCTCTCACAAAAAGAAAAAAAAAATGATATCTAGCATCAATGTGCTTGGTCTTCTCATGATACATTTGATTTTTTTTTTGTTTTGGTTAAATGTATTATGTTATGGTCATCGCAATGCAATTGTCTCATCTAGTTGTAAACCTAGATCACCAATCAAACCTTTCAAACAAATTGTTTCTTTCACTATCTCTACTGTTGCCATATATATACTTTGCCTTTGTGGTGGAAAAAGTATCCACCGACTGTAATGTCGCCTTCCAACTAATGCAACACCTTGAGAGACTGAAAAGATAACATGTCAAATATCTTCTTTTATTCATATAACCAGCATAATCTAAATCGGCGTATTCAATGACACTGGACCGAAACCACTGTCTTTATCATATGCTAAACCAACATTTGTAGTGCCTTGTAAATACTGGAATATTCATTTCATTGCTTGCTAGTGAGCTTGGCCAGGATTGGCCATATAGCAACTTACACCACTGAGTGCTTGTGAAATATCTAGATATGTGCACACCATAGCATATATGATACTCTCAACTACACTAGAGTAAGAAAAACGTGACATAAATCGCTTATCCTCTTTCCATGTTGCTAAAAGCCTAAAATGAGCGACAAGTGGAGTACTCATGGTTTAGAATTCTACCTACCAAAGCATTCCAAGTACTTTTTCAATGTATTTGTTTTTAGAGGTAACTTCACTTTAAACCCCTGAATTATAACGTGATTTGAGAAGACTTTCCCAAACTTCAAAACCTCTTAATTTGGACCCATGAACTTTCAATTGCAGTCAATTTGAATCCCCCGTCAGATTTAGTCGTTAACTTCTCTAATTTACCCCTAAAAAGACCAAAATATCCCTTTTTTTTAACTTAATTATTTTTTTAATTTTTTAATTTGGAATTTTATAAAAAAGTCAGGGGTATGAACGTCATTGTCTCACTTTAACGTTTAAAATCTGACGGAAGGTTTCAAATTGATTACAATTAAAAGTTCAAGAGTCTAAATTGAGAGATTTTGAAATTTGGGGGAGCTTCTCAAATTGCTTGGTAATTTAGGAGTTTAAAGTAAAGTTACCTTTTTTTTTTTTATGATAAGTACAACTTTCTTTCTTTTCTATCCTCATAAATATCCATCCTCAGGATTTTCTTTGCAACACCGAAATCATTCTTTTCAAACCTATTACCCCAACTAAGATTTCTTACTCTAACATGCTTTTAGCAACAATAAACATGTCATCCATATATATATACAACATATAGACATTAGAATCATTTTGCAATTGTTTGTCATTAGAGAAAATTTTATTAAAGTCCACACCTCTCTGACTATAGCCCTTTGCAACCAACCAAGCTTTCCTTGAACCTAACTTCCTCAACCCATAGAATTCCTACCTTTTTCTTGAAGACTCATTTACAACCAACAGTCTTAGCACCCTTAGGCAATTTTACTAATTCTCATGTATGATTCTTATGAAGAGAGTTAATCTCCCAATTCATGGCAACAACCCATTGTGTAGACAAACCACTAGTGACAATTTCTGAATAAGTGGAAGGCTCCTAGACTCTAGTGCAATCTACCACAGTAAGTGCATTTGTTACCAAATATGCACAACCATCATATTTATGAGGTAGCCTAATCTTCCTCCTCTATCTCTTAGCTGCAATACTAGATCCTTGCTCTTCTTGTGGATTATCATTATCAAAATTGGAACCATGACCATTTGTAACATGCTGATCTTGAGTGTTATCTTGCACCCTCTGTAAAGCTTTCACTTGAAACTCTACCTCATTGCCATAACCTTGCTCCTTTCCTACAAAAATGACAGACTCTTTCCTTGAGTGAAGCATGACAGATTCATCGAATACAATATCCCTATTTATTATAAATTTAGATGATTTAGAATCGGAACACAATGATCTATATCCTTTCACCCCATTGACATCATCAAGAAATATAAATTTTGTTTAACTTACGCTCAAGTTTATCCTTATTCATATGACAATATACCAAACAATAAATAGGACAACCAAAAGTTTTTAAATTCTAATAATCAGCTGGAGTACCAGACCACACATCATGAGTTTTACAATCAATAACTAACGATGGAGAACAATTGACCAAGTAGCAAGTAGTATGGACCACCTTAACCCAAAAATATTTAGATATCCCGTCATTCGAAAGCATATAACATGCTCTCTCCAAAAGAGTCATGTTCATTTTCTCAACGACCCCATTCTGTTGTGGAGTTTGATTAATTGTATAGTGTCTAGTGATGCCTTCATTATTGCATAATTTATTAAAGTCACCACCACATAATTTTTGATTAACGCCTTGCAATGCTTGAAAGTGACAAACACATTGTTTTTCTTCTTCATAAAATACATCTAAACTTTTTTCGAATCGTTATTGATCAATGTCACAAAATGCTTAGCACCACCCTTTGATGGAACCTAATAGAGACCCCGAAAATCTGAATGGATATAATCCACAGTACCCGTCGTTCTATGGATATATGTACTGAATTTGACTATGCATTGCTTCTTGAAGACGCAATGCTTGCAAAAGTCAAGCGATCTTGTTTTGTCTAACCCATCTCACTCATATAACCCAACTGCATATGCTATAATTGGGTAGTCTCTTAATTTAGATCATCTGAAGAAGACACAGTAGTTGAACCTGTCACCGTATTGCCATGAAGAAAGTAGATGCCATCAACCTTGTTACCTTTCATTACAATCAATGGGCCTTTACTAACCCTGATAACTCCACCTCCACCAAAATACTTGTATCCAAATGAGTCCAAATTGTCCAAAAAATAAGATTTTTCTTCAAATTTGGTATATGTTGAACATTTGTCAAATTCTTAACAAATCTGTCATCCATTCTTATTTGATTGTACCAATATTAACACTCTTTCATGCAACATCATTTTCCATCAAGACTGAACCACTATTAACTAACTTATATGTTGTCAACCAATTTCCTTTAGGGGACATATGAAATGTAAAAGCAATATCAAGGACCAATGTGTCGATAAAATGACCATAAAAAGGGTAATTGCAAGGACAAGTTATGAATCCTCATATTTTTCTTCAACAATACCAGCCACAGAAGAGAAACTTGGCCTATCACCTTCTTTTTCATTTTTCAGTTTCGGATACTCTGATTTGTAATTCTCATACTTGTTGCTATAATAACACTTAGCTTTCTTCTTCAACTTGGACAGTGATTGGCTCTTACTTTTCTTTCACTTGAGTCCCTCTCACTAGATTGACCTCTAAAATTAGAGGAATTTTCAAACGATCATTAACAAATAAACCCTCTGCCAGATTGGCGCTACATGTTTCATTCAATCTCGTCCTCAAATCCATAAAATTCAAAGTAGACGTATGCTAAGGGATGTAAGTCTAAACCTTACACGTCTCTTTCACTTCTACATTAATAATAATTATAACTCTTGTCACTTGACTTCTTATAACTCTTGAAATCTTGTAAATATTGTCTCTTGAGTTCTTATAACTGTTGTCTTAATACAGAGAGTCATCTTAGAGGACAAGATAATCATCTCGGCAGGTATTATTCATCTTCTCTCCTTCCTTTTCTTGTATTACTGTTCTGCTACATCACCCACGTTACTTCACAAGAGCTTCGTTATGCAGATTGATGCAGTGGTGAAATTGCAGAAAAAAAAAAAAAAAAAGGAAGATATTTATCTGTAGTGAGTATTCTATGAACTGTCGTAAAAAAATCTCTTAAGATAATTTAGAAAGACATAGTGGCTCTCAAGGCATTCAAGCAATGTCGCTACGTGGGACTTTGCCGTGCCTTTTTTTTTTTTTTTTTTTCAAATTTATAAGAAAATTTTTGCCTTATTGAAAAATTTTTTAGAAATATTTGTCTTTTTACCGGAAAAAAGGAGGCACATTACAAATTTTTTGTAATTTGAGAGGGACATTGATCATGTAATCTTTAGTTGGAAAAACATAGCAAATTGAATACAGTATGTGTACTCTCCAAGTTTATAAGTATCAAAGGATAGAATAGACAAACACAATAAATTATAAAGAACTGTAAGCCTGGGAGTATTAATTTACAAGTCTCAGAATATATGTAACTAATATATATATATATATATATATGCTGTATATGCTGAATCGGCTGGGTTTTATAAAATATTTCAAATTGAAAGCAAACAAATCCACAATTTCTTGAATTACATTTCTAGAAATGAAGCTAATTAACCTTGAAATCCATCATGTACTCGGACTCAATGGAGTAGTCTTTAAACATATACTGAATCACATTCCAATTCGAATTTTAATCAACACTTTAGCCATCCTATGAACCTATCTAAGAGTATATATATGTAAATAATTGGACTATACCTCGAGCAATGAGTCCTCTACAATATTATTAATTATCAAATATATAACAATTAAACTCCCCCCCTAAGTACGGCTTACGGCTTAATATATAGGTTTGCCAATTAATGTGTCTTGAAAATTAAACACTAGAGTACTAATAAATGACAGTTATCAACTTTAGGGTCTAAGGAAGGAGGAAACTGTGCCCCCAACATTTGGAATTTCGAAGCCTAAAGTGCAAAAAAGATAAAATAATTAAGAAAGATAGGACAAGAAGAATAGTTTTTTGGGCATGAAATAATGAGTATGGTAAGCAAGCACGGGAGCTAAAAAGTATGAGCATGCATGATTATGAAGTGAAGCTTTTCTAATATTCTTTCACTTTGATCTCATCGCCTTCAAAAAGTTCTTCCTAAAAACAATGCATTTCTCTTCTGAGTCGTTCCTCTTCCTCACCCAACATTCTGCTTACGTCAATACAAAGCATGCTTTCGTACTTTCTCTCATTCATTACCCCATTTTGAAATTATCAGCTTCAGGAATCTAATTATCTAAAGGGATATGGCTTCTCTAGATCTACACTATGTAAGCTAGCTTCCCTAGTGGCTTTGCAATTGGCAATTGTTGTCCAGCTAAATACCCTTTTGTAAACCTTTTTTGGAGCTTGTCATCAATTTGTTTTCTAAATATTGTTAACAACAGTTTTCTTTTTTGTGTCGAAACATCGATGGGAAGTCGCTGCAATATAAGAGAAAAATAAGCCAAGGAGCTTGTCAGTGTGAACCGACAAGGGATGAATCAAAATTAATAATTTTTCATATGTCACATGTGTTTCATTTGACATATCAACGCTCATCTCAACACTTTAATGCAATACCAAGTCAACAGATCGAAACAAAGTCTTTGGTTATTGTCAGTTTGCTCTTTAGGTTTTCGAGTTTTGTATTTCTTTAAGTTTCACATGTTAGATCAATTATTTTCTGTCTTTTTTTTTTTTTTTTTTTTTTTTTTTTTTCCTATGAACGACTTATCATTTGCTTACGATGTGTCAAATGACACACATGTGACAGATGACAAACTGTTAACTTAAACAATAAAGTGACAAAATGACATATTTTATAATTTGGCAAATCCTAAGAACTATATTCTTGAAATTGAAAACCTAATGACTAAATTCAAATCAAATAAAAACTTAAAAATTAAATATAATTTTTCCCTTCCATGAGCTTGCTTGCTCATAAACGCACAAATATAATCCGACAAAACAAAATGATAACCTCATATTAGTAAGTATATTACAGAGCCTGCTTACGTCAGTACAAAGCATGCTTTTCAAGTGAGTAAATCGAGATAATTATAAAACAAATTAAGTTGCTTCACGAGTGAAACTAAACTATAGCAAACCCCATCATCTAGATTAGGTCTCCTGCACACTCCGTATGGTTGAACTAGTATAAAAGAGTACTAAATGTGGACTCATATGCAACATAAAATATTGCATCCTTCCATTAAAATTATACTTCTTATATATATATATATATTGTTCACTAGAGATTCATTAGCCAGACAACAGAAAAACATGTCAATCCTTTATTCAGTGAAAAAGAGTACTTTATCAATTAAGCAAATATAACACTGATTTTATAAATTTCATGGCATGATTGAAAAATTATTTTACTTAATTTCATCGAGGCTTTTTGTTGGTGAATATAGTTATTAATTATTATATGGGAAAACTTCACTTAATCTCTCTGAATTTTCATCACATTTACAATTATTATCATAAACTTCAAAAACTCTCAATTTAGTATATCTGTCTTTTAATTTTTTTCAATGTCACCCACATATTAGGATTTAACGAAAAATTTTAACGGAGGGGTGTCAAAATTTCTAAAATACCCCATTTTAATACCTTTTTTTTAAGGAAAAAAAAAATTGCATGGTTTTTAGGCGTAAGACAAGATTTAACGGAATTTTCAAAAATACTCACACTTAAATCTTTAAAAAAAAATGAATGTTTTGGCAATTTTTACAGGATTTAATATAAAATCCTACTGGATTGGTGAAATTGAAAGATAAATACACTAAATTGATATTTTTTTGAAGTTAATGGAGTAATTACAAAAGCAACAACAATTAAAAAAATTAAGTGAAGTTTCCCCTTATTATATTTGGTAAAGCATTCAACACAAAAACTTAAAAACTAATAGATGTAGAGGCTTATACTTTGTGTATAAACACATAACAAAGTATGCATTAATTGCTATAGCAATTCTGAATAGTAATATTCACGAAACATATGGGTCTGTTTGATAAAAGGTTTTAGCATGATTTTGACACAACAATATTCATCCCACTTTTTATTTTTTCAACATTCTTTCACTTTTTACATCACATCAATCATTTTTTATTATTATTCAAATAAAAAAATTACTACAAAACAAAATTTTTTAATTTTTTTCACACTATTTTTACTTTTTTACTTTTTTTTCACATCAATCAATTTTTACTATACTATCAAATCGAAACCGAAACCGAAACAAAAATGCAATCCAACCCATAAAAAGAACCATAAATTCTAAGACTTGTCAATGAGTATTATTGCTGTTTCCGTTCCTTAAATTCGTATATTTTTTCTCTGCCGAACCGATTTGTTTGCTGCAAAAGACAAGCATTTTTATCCAAGAGGGGAAAAACAATGTACAATTGCCATCAAGTACTTATAGTTATGACTTATGAATTGTCTTTTCCTTCAGGAATCAGGTGGGGCGAAAGTGAAAAGGATAAAAAGTACTCATATTTTGAATTCTTGTATTTAATGAATTCAGCAGTAAAAGAAAAAATGACATTGATTGTGAAATAAATTAATTAATTAAACTTCACATTAGCTCATTTATGCATGTTATCGAAGTTGAGCATGATTTTTTCTTGAGAATAAATATCTTTTTTTTATTTTTTACTTCAAAATTTTGGACCCATTATCCTTTTTGGTTGAAAAAAATGTTATGATGTAGATGAAAAAAAGGCTATGAAACGATTGAGATGACAAATGTAATATAAAAAAATGTACCACTTGACAGACATTGATGAAGATGGTGAGCTAGGGTTTAGATAATTTGGTAGCAGAAAGGTCTTTTGTGTTTCAGATAATTCTATAATCTCTCTTATTCTCTCTCGATTTTGATGTGAAAACTTCAAGTGATGCTTTGGTTTATTTTGCACGATTGGGACTTACTTGTAATGAAAGACACGTGGAATATGTTTCGTAGGTTGAACGGTGTTGTTTTAATTTATGTGTAAATACCTACGTAGCAATTTGGTTACTCTTTCAAACGAGCAATCAAAATTGGACAGAAAACACACAAAGTGACATTTTTAATATCTACGTAAAATTTAAGCCACAAAGACGGATTTATTCAAAGAATTTATTATACATTCACGCTAAAAGTAATATTGAAAAACTTCAACATTCAATTTAATTAAGATATATCATGAAAATAGTCATGATTCAAATCCTTTTTAGCAAATGATAATGCCAACACTTTGGTAAGAAGAAAAACAAGAGGTTCTTGGAATTATGAGGGTGTGGTAATCAGACGAACCCAAATGAGTGGTCCAATAATATACAATCACCTATGATTTTGTGCTTCAATCACCACCCTTTAGAAAAGTCTCATCATCATCATCATCAATTGTTTTTTGTTTGTTTGTTTTGTTTTCCACCATCTGACCACACAAAATGACAACCTTAACGCATTACCCATCACGCCACGTGTCCACACCAAGCCATGACGAACATTGTCAGCACCACCTCGACCACCTGTCACCCAGAGCCTTGTTTACCGGGCGCTCTATTCCTCCCTCCCCATGCTTCGATGCAGGCTGTGTGAAAGCAGCAACATTTTTCTCGAGAAAGTCAGATGGAAAGTGCACCGAGAAAAAGGTGAATTAGGAGGCTCTGTGTAAAGCAAAAAAAAAAAATGCAAGTTAATTTTTTTTATTAAATAAAGTTGAAAAGGTGGTGTTCAAATTGTTTTTATTTATATTTATTTAAATGAATATAAAGGAGTGGGGGGAAGCGACTGACATTCACCGGTTGCAGGGAGTTGTCGGGTGGGAGCGAGGGTTCAACGCCGCACCACCCTGTCACAAACAGACAGCACGCGAGGCGACCGGAAACGGGGACAGCAGGTCACCACCGCCCTTGCCTCTCCTTCCCCTCCCTACAGTTGGTGAGGCTGTTGTTTGTAGGCTGGTCCGGTGGATACCCCACATTCACCTCGATAACTTCCACAGTGCACGCCCTCTTCCAAAATGTTACTCTATCCCCATTCTCATTGTGGCGCGTGTCTCCAATTTCCTTTTTCTTTTTCTTTTTTGTTTTTTTTTTTAGGATCATCTCTATGTGATTTATTAATTTGTCAGGGGGAGTACAATATTATATACATCTAGAATATACCTCTTGTAAGGTAGATTTAGTTAAAAAGTTCCCTTTTGTTAATTTTTTTTTTTTAATTTAAAAACAAAAGTATTAACAAATAATCTAAATACAAAAAATTTTTAAAAATACAAAAGTATTTTTCAGCTTTATGTCATATATAAAAACGTTTTTTAAACAAAAACCAAAATAATACGCTCAAAAATAGCATATATTTTTGTTCATACACCAAAGCTCATATATCTCTTAAAAAAAAAAAAAAATCATATATAAATATATGTAATGAAGGAATCTAAACCTCTTGTCATCTTTTGTATATATATCTTCTCCAATGCAAAATATCAAATTACTTGTTAATTTGTAAATAAATGTTTACTAAAAATTTGTAATAACTAAAACATTTTTCATGAGTAAATATTATTGCATGTTGTGTATATAATCGAGATCGAGAGAGCAAATACCGGCATGCGGCTTTCATCGTCTAAAACTCTCACATCATTAATTTACAACAGACAAACGCTATTATAGTCATGCTCAAATAAATTAACGACTGATTTAATTTTTTCCTCCTCCGACCATTTATTAAGATTTTTTTTTTTTACCATACCATACCATGCAATGAATTTATTTATTTTCCCCTGAGCCCCACGCAAAGGACATGTTGTAGTACGACACTACCTAAGAAGGGCCAAAAGCTTTTGGTGCGTGTAAAAAAACAATACACAAGAGTTTTTACTTTACTCCGTTGCAAGAGTGGGGCCCTGCTCCACTGGTTTGGCTTTAAATAGTTGTTATGAGCACGTTGTATTCCCGCTCTTCATCAACTACACAAAACCCTAAACCCCGAAGCCAAACGAAGAAGAATAAATCCCACCTTTTTCTGCTGTTTAATTCTTTTTTTTTTGTGTTCAACAAGTGAATTGCCAAGACGGGTCTTCCTGTGTGGATGCTCGGGTTGGGTATGGATCGGTTGCGGGCCGACATGAATCGTCTACTGGCCTTACTCTTCCACCAGGTAATGCTCAATCCGACCATTAATTTCTGCTGTGTTTTTTTTTGTCAGCTGACAAATATTGTAATGGGGTTGGTTTGGTTTTGGTGTTTAGGGAGTGCTGGATGAGCAGTTCTTGCAGCTTCAGCAGCTACAAGATGAGAGCTCCCCGAACTTTGTCTCCGAGGTTGTCAACATCTATTTCCATGAGTCGGAGAAGCTCTTAAAAAACCTCAGAGCACTCTTGTGAGTCTTTCTCTCTCTCTCTCTCTCTCTCTCTCTAGACAGAAACATCTGTGTTTGAATTTGAACATGGTTGCTTAGTGCTTGTTTTTTGGTGACGGGACAGGGTGGAGAGGGAGTTCTCGGACTACAAGAAAATGGGAATCCATTTGAATCAGTTCATGGGAAGCAGCTCCAGCATCGGTGCCAAGAGAGTCAGAAACGTATGCGTTGCGTTTCGCGCCGCTTCTGAACAGAACAACCGTGCCGGGTGGGTGCGCTATTTCCTCCTCTTTACTCGCGCTTCCATCACTTTTTCGGATTGCGGGATTACACCAAATTATCTCTAATTGTAAGACAAAATATACGAGACTCACATGTCTAAAAATTTTTAGTTGTCCAATTATTTATTCAGGCACGCGAGTTTCATATAAAATGTCTTATATTACTTGTTTAAATTACTAGTAATTTAAGTAGAAGAATTCATTATCTTCTTCCTGTGAATTTCAGGACAAGGAAAGAGTCAAAACATTATCAAATAACTCTTGTCGTAAAACGCTGTATAAAATTAAAACTTCTTTTTTTTTATCATTTTAAAATAATTTTTCAACGTGAACACATAAGAACACCCTAAAAATGATTACCGAACACAACGTTTGGCTTTAAGTATTACCTTTTTACTAAGAAAGAGAACAAGAAATGTTGCTTGATTTAGAGATTTTATTTTGTATGGTCCGATTATTTATTTGGAAAATGTGAGTTTTATATAATACGTCGTATATTATTTGTCTAAATTATTAGTAATTTGAATAGAATGATTCATCATCTTCTCTCCCTTGCAAGAATGACATAAAAGCTAGAACATTATCAAACGCTAAAAAAAATTTAAAATTTCTTTTATTTTATGGGTTATCAAACACACCGCTGGCTTTAAGTAAGTATTGCTTCGTTTTTTTTTGTTTTTTGTTTTTTTTGACTAATTAATATTAAGAAAGAGAAGAACAAATGATGGTGATTTATTAGAGAAATTATTATGTCTTTTTACGATGTGGGATTTTGGTGATCAGGTGTTTGAGAGCTTTGGAGCTGCTAGAACATGAGTATTGCTACCTGAAAAACAAATTGCACGAACTGTTCCAAGTAAGTATACACCTCAAACCTTTAATGTTCTCTTTTGTCTTCTGGCATCATATCTGGTCCATTAAAGACTAAAATCTAGTTGGTTTGATGAAACATTACAGATAGAACAGCAAAGAGTTTTGGCAGCCGGAGTTAGGTACCCGATGCACAACTAAAAGCGAGCCATAATAACTGCAGGGTATTTGAGTGCCACCGCCGTTGTTCGAGGTTCTTTCTTTGTTGATCCCCCCGCCCCCCCACAAAGAAAAAAAAAGAAAAGAAGTAGACATGCATGTAATGTACTTCATAGGAAATCGAGAAGGGAGGAGCTGTCTTCAATGTAGAGTTGTTGTTTTGTCTTGAATAATGTTGAATGCGAATCAATTGGGTGTACTAACTCTGATGTCAAACTATAATTACCATCTTTTTCTAATGGAGCTGTCATTTTCCTACCACATTAAAAACCAGCATCAAAATCAGCTATGGAGCTGTCACTCTCCCTTTCTTTTTCTCTGACCAATCCATCAATAATTCGGTATCGTCTGGGCAAACTTTGATGATACTGGTGTGGTGGTAAAAAGAGGAGACCAACAAGTTCAAAGGAGGTTTTTCTTTTCGTTTTTTTTTTGATAAGGTATTAAAATAAAATTAATTCTAATTATTTTGTGAGTATTATGTTTAAAGTTATTTGTTAATATTTTTGTATTTTGTTTTTACTAAAAAGAAAAGAGTAAATAAATAAACAGAAACTTTCTAAAGAAACATTATTATCAAATGATGCAAAAGTCTTCCTAGTCAAGTTTTCTTTCGGGGTGTGTTTGGCAAAGGAGTGGGCCAGACTTAATCTCAAGATTCAAAAAATTCATCTTAAAATCAACTTAACATTTTTACTTTTTACATCACATCAATTATTTTTTTATTACTATTTAAATAAAAAAATCATTACAAAACAAAATTTTTTATACAAAACAAATTTTTTTCTCTTTTTGTTTATACATTCACTTTTTATTACTATTCATAAAATAAACATTAATAAATAACACATCCACAACACAAGCAATTTGGTTATGAAGCGGGAAACCCTAAGAACAAATCAAAAGAAAAAATCACAACCAAACTCGAGAACTCATCATCATGAAGAATATTCAAAGTACACACAAGAAACTTACAAAACCCTTTTGAAAGTCTAAAACTCCGTATATATGACAACATGATTCTTAATTGTTTGCCTACGGACTAGTCAATCTTCTTCAAGTGCATCTCCTCATCACCGACATTTTGGTAGGCTCAATATCAACACAACTCCCCCTCAAGCAGACCATCTCCCTAGCTAGCTAGAAGAGTCCCTCTTCTTCAAAACTTCTCCCCCTTTTTATCACCATTGACAAAGGCAGAGAACCACAAGCAGACTACTCTCCATCCCTAGGAGTGTCATCAAGAGGTTCCTCAAGAGGATTGTGGGCATCCTGAAGAGGAGGCTTAGGTAGAGATCGAGGGAGACACTAAAAATTCATGTGGAAATTATCACAGCACAATTACATTTCACAAGTCGAGATCATCAACAAATGGAAAACCCCAAAACAACTTTGAAATGTACACCCAAACAAGTTACAACCACAAAAGCCCCAAATTTGAAAAATTTGGAACCCAAAAACCGTCCAAGAAACATTCATACGAATGAAGCATGAGAGGAACCAAAATAAAGCAATACATGGCCTCTCTAAACTCAATCAACATAGAAAGCAAGCAAAAATCTCAAGTTTAGAGCAATGTAATAATCACAAATACCCAATTTCAGTCTTACCCAATACCTTTTAATTTTTGCAATATTATTTAGACTAAAATGTGTACACGTTTAATTTTAATAATTGGGATTTGATTTCTAACTGCCAGTTAGTTGCTCCATTTCTTGATTTTTGATTGCCACGGATGAAAGAACATTACCCACATTATGAAAAAATAAATTATTAAAGTTCAGCCCAGACAAAATACTTGCAAGGGACATTGGAACAAACGTGGCTCCTTCAGGTCTTAACCTGAAAATAAAATGTTGGATCAGGTTTTTGACCATCAGCAAAGTGGCATTGTTGCTCCTTAAAAATACTCACATAAAAACAAAATACTTGCTGGAAGTCAAAATTTTATTAACCTTTGGGAGCTAGGGCCATGGCCCATTCAGGTCTTAATGTGGCTCTGCCACTGCCTGCAATTTAAAAAAGCAAATTGTTCTACGTTTTCAAATCACAACTTTAATGGCCGTCATTTTTCTTAGCATTTTTTGTTAAAAAAAAATTAAGATTGTATCATTCATTTGACATATTCCCTTTTATTTTTTGTTTTTCCACACTGATTTAAATGTATCAAAGCTTATTGTTGGGTTACCAACCCTTTATTTATGTTATGTTTGTTGCATCCATCTCCTCACTCCCCTTCCCCGATTTTAATATGAAAAAAAGGACAAGTAAAATGGTCCCTCCTGATCTTCCTAATTTTGTGCTGGACAAGTAAGATGGTGCCTCCTGATCTTCCTAATTTTGTGCTGGCAAAGGAAATCTATTATAGATAGGAAGGAAGTGAAGGTATCATTAAAGTCAACCACTGAAGTTGTTGGGTTTATTCCCACTTTGGAATTATAATCAACAATACTGTTGAATTTTGGACGCCCAAAAAAAGTACTGCGACTTTCTTTCTTTGAATTAATCGTATTTGACCGTTGAATCTAACTCACAGTTACTGTTGAATCTGACTCTAGCTATAGCTGTTGTTCCTTCCAATTTCCATGATAGCCTACCCCCAACCAAGAAAGAAAAAAAAATATATGTACGCAATACATGTTTTACTTGCAACCACTCAAATTTAATCACATTTTCCTTAATCTCAATGAACCGCAAGAAGAAATGGTATATAATTAGGGTCATATATATATATATATATATATATATATATATATATATATATATATTACTTAGATGTGTTTGGTTTTTAATTTTCTTAAGTTTTTAATTTTCTTAAGTTTTTCAATAAGTAAATTAAAGGGAAAAATATAAAAAAGCCCCACAAACTACCAGCCGTTTTCGATTTAGCCCCCTAATGTTCCAAAAGTGATAAAGTAGCCCCCCAAACTACCAAATTATTGCATTTTGGCCACTCCGTTAGTCAAAACCGTCAGTTTGAACGGAAACTGCAAAACGACGTCGTTTGTTACGGGTAAGTTACTACAATGCCCTTTTGAGAAAAATATAAAAAAGCCCCCCAAACTACCAGCCGTTTTCATTTTAGCCCCCTAATGTTCAGAAAGTGATAAAGTAGCCCCCTAACTACCAAACAGTTGCAATTTGGCTACTCCGTTAGTCATTACTGTCAAATATGATGGAAAATTCAAAATTACGTCGTTTTGACAATGGTAAGTTACTAAAATGCCCTTTTAGAAAAGAAAATCATATCAAAACAAGCACGCTAAATGGCGTCGTTTTGCTTGAAATTAAGGTTTCCTTACACTTACCAAAACGGCGCCGTTTTGATAAGTGTTAGGAATAAAAAGAAAAAACCTTAGACACCACGCAGAAAAAACCCCCAACCCCAGTTTATCTCTCTCCCCCAAACCGCCGACCACCACATTGTTCTATCTCCGGCAACCTTCTCCCTCAAGTGAAAAAAACGCAACGCCCCTCTCTCTCTTTCTCTCAAAACGACTGCCCCTGCCACCACCATCCATCACCGCCGGCCACACCATCCACTAGCTACGAAGCGCCACCGAAAAATTCTTACCCATTGTAGAAATCAAACAAAAAAATCACGTTCATAGATAAACAACACCGATCCGACAGCTATACCATGAAATACAATAAAAAGATTGAGTTATGGGTAAGATTTACAGGCTGTCGGAGATAGACGACGTGGTGGCCGGCGGTTTTGGGGAGAAAGATAAACTGGGGTTGGGGGTTTTTTCGTGGGTCACCTGCGTGGGGTCTAGGGTTTTTTCTTTTAATTCCTAACACTTACCAAAGTGGCATCATTTTGGTAAGTGTAAGGAAACCCTAATTTCAAGCAAAACGGTGCCGTTTTGCTTGCTTGTTTTAATATGATATTTTTTTTTCCAAAAATGCCATTTTGGTAACTTATCATTGCCAAAACGATGTAGTTTTAAATTTTTCATCATATTTGACAGTAATGAATAACGGAGTGGCTAAATTGCAATTGTTTGGTAGTTTGGGGGCTACTTTATCACTTTCTGAATATTAAGGGGCTAAAATGAAAACGGCTGGTAGTTTGGGGGGCTTTTTTATATTTTTCCCAAAAGGGCATTGTAGTAACTTACCTGTAACAAACAACGTCGTTTTGCAGTTTCCGTCCAAACTGACGGTTTTGACTAACGGAGTGGCTAAAATGCAATAGTTTGGTAGTTTAGGGGGCTACTTTATCACTTTTGGAACATTAGGGGGCTAAATCGAAAACGGCTGGTAGTTTGGGGGGCTTTTTTATATTTTTCCCTAAATTAAAAACATGAGTCATGCTTCAGGATCAATCGGGTATTTGAAGACATTTCCTTAGCTAAAGAGATTTTCTTTTTCTTTTTTTTTTTTTGTTAAAAAAAAAAAGTTTAAAAACAAATTATGTTTTAAAAGATCGTACTTTCATGATCTACTCTCACCTAGAATTTAATTAGGAATACCACTTTTGTTTAGGCTTGTGTTGAGCTGTCAAAAGCTGAAAGGGCCAGACTAGCAGTCAGACTGCCATTACGACTGGCAATCTGAATATTTAGATGTTCATTTGAATATTTAGATGAATGATTTGTCAATTTTGTAACAAAAACTCTTTTTGCCCATAATTTATCCTTTATTGTTCTATTACACCAATTCATCAAGGAAAAATGGTTGAAATAGGTGTCTTGAATCTGTACTTTGGAATGACTCATTACATTAGATTGCCACCATCATCATCATCATCATTAATGTTCAGACCAAAGAAGTTGGAAGAGTCCTGTGAGGGGCCTTTTTAGATTTGGGCCCAGGTTATTAATGAAAAGGGAGAGTCAAGCCCAATACTCACTAGACGAAGTGTCTAATGGAGCCATACACTTCATTTGAGCGATTTGGATCTAACATGTAGCTTCTTGGTGTGTGTTTGGTATAAACATATAATAGAATATGGGAATACATTAATAGAGGTAAAATGGAATATCTAATCCAAAAATTAAGGTAATATAAGATACAGGAAAAAAAAATTAAAAAAAAAAAAACATAATATTGATCATAAACAAAATATGCAGTTTTTTCCTTAAAAAATAAGGATGTTTATGAAAAACATTTTCCAAAATAGTCCTCTTTTGGTTTGATTTTCCAAATTAGTACCTTTTATATATATATGTTGATACTTTATAGGGTGTCGGCTAGTCCATGGGTTTTGTCCTACTTTTCTGCCCAAATATATAAACACAAAAGCCCATTTAAAATTTTTTTAAAAAAAATTCTATCTTTTTTTTTGAGTGATGCAATGCAACTACTCCCAGCAGAATTTGAATATAAGCAATGACACGTAAGGAGAGCTTTAGCATGGAGGGAGATTTGATAAAGTTATAATGTTGTGTCAATGTGTCATAGTTTTAAAAAGACCCGTCACCCACCGCCATCTTTTGAAAACAAGTTGGGATCACTTACTAAAATCTTCAACTTTTACATCGTGTGGGGTTATCCTTTAGATGTGGCAATTTCTCGTCCATATTTTGTTGCCTTATTTGGTGGTGATTTGCCAAAACACAAGTCATAAACATAAAACACATGTTAATCAATGTCCTTTTATCCTTAATCATGATCTATCCATCAGGAGAAAACACATGTTATTTATGTATCCACTCTAAGGCTTTCACGCGCATAAAACCTATTAGTTCAATCATTTTTCTCAAATGTTCTTTTCACTTTCCTTAATCTTTCAGAAAAGCATAAAACACATGTTAATCAATGTCCTTTTATCCTTAATCTATCTATCAGGAGAAAAACATGTTATTTATGGATCCACTCTAAAGCTTTCACGTGCATAAAACCTATAAGTTCAATCATTTTTCTCAACTAATCTTTTCACTTATATATATATATATATATATATATATATATTTGTCAATAGTAATTCTTCTGCTGTTTGCATAAAATTAAGAATGTATCAAGTGTACGTGCATGAAGGGTAAATATTCTTAATTGAACCAATATTACAGACAAAATAATCCTCCAATCAACTAAACTTTATGTGACTAACTAGCTCCATCGATTGGAGCAGTACTATGCCGTTTTATGACTACTTCTCACGTTAGGTTTCAATAATGAAAATTGCCGATTTAAAACGTTAATAAGCCTAATACTTTTAAATCCAAGACCAAAAAAAAAAAAAAGAAACCTTTGTTTTTATGAATATACTATTTTTATGCATTGTTTTTATCTTAACAATATTTGGGCAACAACAAAACCGTATGCAGGACCCATTTTAAATAATAGCAAATCACAAAGTAGTCAACCGCTTTCATGATTAATTATGATCATATTATTCGTACTATATATATATATTATAATGTTACACAAGCACCATAAAGTAATTACTTTACTAAGTGTAGCATTTTCACGTATTAATCTTTACGAGAATTACTATAGCATTATAATAATATTTAACTACCACTTACATTTTTATACGGGCATTACAACCGCGCTACAAGTACGTTGTTAAGCCACATATATTTTATATGGCCATTATAATTGTGTATCTAATAACTTGACTAATTAAACCGAAAACTCCGCTCTAAATGATAACCTCGAACTTCTAGATCGAAAATCCACCTTCATAGCACTCCAATACTTGAGAATCCTTCCTCACACCCTTAAAACACTTTAACCCGAAACTAGGGAGATCAGAGAATTTGGTGTGAGAAAGAATGGTTGAAAATTCGGCTGTATATAATTTCAATCTTGATCGACCGAGAATTTGGGCTGAAAAGTATGAGGATGTGAAAGATGATGTATGAACTTGTTAGTATATGTATTATGTGAAATAAAGCATGAGATATATGTTATGTATTGTTTATGTTTTAAATTATTGTTTTCATTATCATGATATGAACTGTTTTATAGCTCTATAATAGGGAATATAGAGTTATTTATACTATAAAGAAAATGCAAAGGAAAATATGAGGATTTTATTATTATGTACAAACTTGTCTGTTCAAGTTGTCATATTAACAAAAAAAGAAGGGGGGAAAAAAAAGAAAAGAAAGAAAAAGTTGTTATATTAACGATTGTATCCTTTTGATGGCAAACTCTATTGCCAACACCTCCATTTCTTCTCATTTGCCCGCTTGCCCCTTGAACCCTCCACTATCATACCCCAGTACTACGTACCCATATATAGCTCCCCTCATCATTGGCAATTGAACCGGCCAGTTTTTTTAGCCCTTTCTCCATTCTCTTGCTCCCTTGTAGTTTCAATGCTGTTTGCCAATATTCTTGTGAAATGGTGGCAGGCCAGGCCGGAGTGTCTGAACCATCTTTTAGTCATTTGAAGGTGGTTCAGCTACTCCTCATTTTGTCAAAGGCCGTGACCTTGATTTTTGCTTCTTTTTTTTTTTTTCTTGTTCTCTTTTTTATTTATTATTTATTTATTTATTTTTAGTTTTTTAGTGTTTTTTTTTTTTTCCTAAAATCATAGGGGTATATTTGTCTTCTTAAAAAATGGGTGTGATCATTTTTATCTTTTTTTGGGAGGACATTGACAACTTTTTTATAGTTTTAGGGAGACATTGTCTCAATTAAAAGTTTTGGGTTAAGAGACGGAAAATATTGTCAATTTTGTGGTGGTTTAAATAAAGTATGTGGGCTTTTCCCAAACAAAAAACCTAAACCCACTAACACACTGTGACCACAACATGGTTGTGGGTCGCCAAATGACCTACAAGTGGCCATGGGCAAGTCTTTTCTCTTTTTTTTTTCTTTTTTTTTTTTGTGAAAAAGTACACAGCCTTTTTAAACTAACCCAATTTACAATTTTCTTTCAAACATAAGATTGTAATATTGTATCAACGTCCTTTCAAACTACCATAAATTCACAACGTACCCTCCAATAACAAAAATAACCTTAATAAACATTAAAAAATAATAATAATTCTAAAAATAATAATAATGAAAACTTAAAAGAAAAAAAAAAAAAAAAGTGGGGGGGGGGGGAGGGGGGGGGTGGTGTGGGGTGGGGGAATTTTAGTTAACCACATTTTGAGAACTATTCTCCTTGATTGAATTTAGGATTTACGTAAAGATCATGTTCATTATGTGCAGCCTTGGAACATTTACCCTCGAGGATTGCAAAGACTAGGTTTTTAAAATGTTATATCGCGTACTGGAAGGCCAAGCGCGAAAAATCCTAGACACATACACGTACATCCAATTAAAGTGTAATTAGGTAAACACTAGGACATAAATTCGACTTTCAGTAACGAAAATCTTTATATTTAATTCATGTAAATCATTTTAGGTCTCACTGATATCTTGATGAGACTGATGAGACTATGGATCAACCAAGTTTAAAAAAGAGCCTATAATTCTCACCACCAAGATAATTTCCTCTTGTCG
>NC_142495.1:20929083-21006583 GCF_965113065.1 Corylus avellana | reverse complement strand
CCCTTCATTCAAGGGATAAACATGATTGTAGGCGTGAATATTGTACAGACATAGAATAGCTTCCTAAAATAATTCCTTGTATCTCTATATCTTGTACTCAGTTTTATGAAATTGATATGAAAGAAAGTTACGTTTGACACAATCAGCACTCCGTCCTTCAACTCCGCCTTAACCTCCTCCACCTTGGCATCATCCGGCAGCATCAGGCTTGTGTTGTAGTATCCGTACCACAACTCTTCATCCGACCCTTCTTCCTTCTCCTCCTTCCGCTCTCCCTTTATTGTCAGAACCCCGTCGTCGACGGTGACCTTCAGGTCCTCTTTCGCCAGCCCCGGCACATCAAACCGCAACATGTAGCACCCCTCCTTCTCTTTCACGCGCCACCCGACCGTCGGCGGCGATATGTTCATGTTCTCGAACAGCCTGTTTATGTTCTCCGTCGCTTGCATCAGTGCATTTCCAAGCCCCGACGGAAAAAACTCTACGGAGGAGGGAATGAGAAAATCAAATTAACAATTTCGATCTGGGTCTCTGTTACTTTACTGTAATTTGATGAAAAGGTTGAGAGAGAAACAGAGAGATTACCATAAAGGGCAGGAACAAAGTCACCGCGGTCGTCGCTCCTCCAAGGCCGCCACCGGCGTTGGCTCCTTGGGAACAACTTGGATTTCTTCCGACCTTCAGAAACGGCAACCTCTTTGCCATGATCTGGTGTCTCACCAGCTGCCGCACTAAACCTCAGCTTCTGAAGACCACTACTACCCAGCAGAGAGGCAGAAGCCGGCACCCTTTGTTCCAGATTTTTCAAAGCCAAACGAGCCAAAGCCATTGCTTGCTGCTATTAATTTTTTTTTTTTTTTGTTGAAGATGTTGGAGAAAGAGGATTGGAATTTAAAGAAGGCTGTGGGTACGTTGGGTGATTTGGTTCCGGCAGATGGAGAAGTTTCTTAGAGCTTCTGGAGCTTCTGGAGCTTCCGAGAGGGGTTGATGACACGTCGGAAAAGAAGTGTGTTCTTGGTCCTTCTAAAGCTTACTATACAATCACTGGAAAGAGTTTTCCAGAGCAAAATGCATCGGATGCCACGTTTTTTATATTACTCAATCCCCTTAATTGTCATTATTTTTCCTATGTCTTATTTAAAGTTCAATTTCTCGAATTCATCTTTTAATTGTTTGCGATTTTTTTTTTTGGTTAACTTTTCCTAAAATACTTTAATTTATTTTAGAGAAAAAAAATTTCTTACAAAGATTAAGGGTTAGTCCGAATTTAACAATATTTGTAAAAATACCCATTTGGCCGTTCCTCAATCTTTGCAAAAAAATTTAAATATTTTTCTATTAAAAAAAAAAGGGAAAATGAAAGTATTTTGAAAATTTTGTTGGGATTTAGCGAAAAATCCTAACAAATGGAGGACATTTAAAAAAAAAAAAAATTAAAAAGTTTAATACACTAAATTGAGAAGTTTTGAACTTTAGAAAAAATATTGCAAAAGAAGTAACAATTAGGGGGTAAGTAAAATTTCCCTACATTTTAACACTTTGTTATGTGCTCATCAAATATACAGATAACCTAGCTTTTGTGGGATTTAGGATTTCCAATAATTTGTTGGTATTATATTAATAGTAAAGGTAAGAGCAACTCCAACAACTTAACTATATTTAGCTATTTTTGCTCTTTTTTTAGCTCAACAAAATAGCTTCACATTACCTAGAATACCTTAATTGCTACAGTAAATAGCAATTTGGTGCTATTCATTGTAGCACACTAGATGAATAAAATATTATTTTTAACTATTGATTTTTTGTTGGTATTCTCCTCCTTTTCACTCAAAACCATTCCTTCTTCGTTTGTAACACATCTCTCAGGCCAGCAACATTTATTTCTTCTCTTTCACACAAATGATTTCTTTATCCTCATCTTTTTTCTCTTTCTTCTCGCCATTCTTTTTGTTCTTCCCTCCCTGCCGCCCTTCTCTCTATCTCTCTCCTTTGTCTTCTTCTACTACTGAGTGATGGGTTTGATCTCTCCGCACTCTCAAACTATTACCACTGTGAATGAGAAAGAGTTACAACTGATCCTTACCTTTTCTCTTTTGATTTGCTTGAGATAAAGTGTATGAGGAGCTAAAGAGTGAAGATGAAAGAGGAGGTCGAATTAGGGCCGGTAGCTTTCGGTGAGAGGGAGAGAGAGACTGAGGACTAGAGAGAAAGAAAGGGGAACAAAACAATAAAAATATAAATAAATAAATACTATTTAAATAAAATAGACCATAGAATAGATAATCTGTTAAAATATGTATAAGAAAAAAGTAATAACAAAAATAAAAATTTGCACTTTTTGACTAGCTATTTAAGCTAGTGTTGTTGGAGATGCTCTAAGAGCAGTTTCGGTAGCTAAAATAACTATGAAAAGAGTACGATTTTCTATCTTATATATATATATATACTTGCTTTTAAATATTATTTTTCTTTTTTGTTTCTATTATATTCTTGCCAACAATTAATCAAGAGAAGGAAAAAAAAAAAAAAATTACCATTTGAAGTGAATATTTAATACCTCTAGTGTGCTGATGCTATTCACTATAGCAATAAATGTATTGTAACTAGTATGAAGTTGTCCTCAAAGAGTAACTCGATCGACTCATAAAGCGAATGTCACTAGTTTGAATCTCCACATATGTATAAAAATAAAAATAAAAATAAATAAATAAACCTAATCAGCTGGAAGTAAAAAAAGTTAGCTAACCAATTTACCACAACCCTTGGCTTTAAGCTGCTAAGGAGTGATGGGAATGGAGGCAGTGTAGAAAAATGGTCAAATAAATTTTGCAAAACTGGCCGCCACGAATGATACAGGCAGCCGGTGCCATAATTCAATTTTAAATGTAATACACAGGCAAGTCTTAAAAAGGCCTGAATAATGAAAATCCCAGAGCATTGGCATGCGACAGATAATGCTACAGATGATTACAAGCCGCGGTTTGCTCAACCCACCCTCTTGGTATGGAATGCCTACAACAGCTAAAATGGGTTTTGATATCTTAACAACCTTCTTCTAAGCATCTCATATTGCAGCTGCTCAATCAATCATACAACCCCTCCTGCTCCCAGATGTCCACAAGGAAATCTACCATTTCCTGTGTTCAAGATCAACAAACAATTACGTAAAGCACACTATCTGGATTAGACCAGCTTCTGAGGGCAGACAGACACTTACAGTAAGTGGGATTGCCTGAGGGAATGGCTTGTTGCTCCCAAGCAAACTTTCATATGATGCATTCCAACTGCAAAGCCAGAATTTTTTACCAATGCATAGACAATGAGTGCTGACAAGATACGAGAAACGAATTCATGAATACTCAACAACTACTTTACAAACAAAAACGGTTCATATTCCAGAAGCAGTTTTCCTACATCCCTACATCCTTCACTCATTGCTACTCTTATATAGAAAGCCTAAACAATTTGGATGTTCGACAACACTCATCATTCATGACTGTCAGACGCGCAGATTGCACGTAAAGTGTAACACCAAATTTTGAATGTTGTCTTTTTGGTTTTGAAGCACTAATCATCTTTTGAGGGTCATATAATACAAAGAATTAGATGCATTAAATACGATAAAGGGAAAGAAATCATTCACAAAATTTATGACAATATCTCTTTTTGTTTTGTTCTTTTCCTTTTTGGGTGAGTGAGTTTAGCCCTAATGAGATGAGAATGAAAGAATTTGAACCAATGACCTCTGCTTCAGGAGAAGTAACTCCTCACCAATAAGAGTAATGCTAAAAGGACTAGAGTCCTCTTTGTGTCTTCTCAAATGCGATGCGAGTATTAAAATCATCAATAGATCAAACTTTAATAATGATTATCTCAATTTCAATAGTGATTTTAAAAGCTACATCATATTTAGGAGGACTCTAGTCCTCTTAGCAATATTCCACCAATAATGCTACTCTTGGGGTTTCTTGAAAGGATGTTGTTTCTCTTTATTCTTGTTATACTAAGACTCAGATTCTATGGTAACAAAAAAAGAGGTTGGTCCAAACTCGAAGAAATCTGAAATAAATCCATTTCAATGAGCTGTCAAAACCGAAGGGAAATAATAAAATAAAATAAAAATCAACCTCCTTTCTAAAATTAATTGAAAACAATCTTACTATCCATTTTTTGGATTCTCATTAATTCTGTACAGAAAAAGAGGTCAAAGCAAGAACAAACTCACATGGATGTTACATTACTGATAATCAAGTATTCTTTCTTTCTTTCTTTTTGGGTGGGGGGGTGGGTGGGGGGGGGTGTTTATGTGGGCATTAAGGTGTGAAATAAAGTCATTGCTAATCAAGATTGTGATAATTGATGATAAACAGGTCAACGCGCGAAACTAATTTATAGGTTGAAGGTTTCTGCTCTCAGATCTTCAAACAGGAGGCCCTATTTAATTTGATAAATTCAGAAAAATTAGAGAGCCACTCACTTTAATTTGGGTTCTCGTGTCTGTTGGGCCCGGTTCTCAGACCTTTTATTTCCTACCCAACGCTGCCTAGTCTGATTCCAGAGAAGAAGACCTGTACCGCATTTAAGATAGAAAAGTATGAGTTAACATAGGGAAACAGAAACACAAAATGAACATGAGATAAATGGAAGACCAACAGGTAATACTGCCTAAACATCATATAAATCACCCACTTCAACCATAAAGCATATGCAAAGGACCAAAGACACCTTACATCAGGCTGGAAAGAAGATCAAGTAGGAAAAACAGAAAAATTAAGAGGGGTAGTGTGTTAACTCGGTGACACCACCCTTCGAAATGTTAATTGCGGTTCCTACTGAGGCATAAATTTACTACCCCCCAAAAAAAAAAAAATTCAAGACCCACAGCTGCATCAGATGTACGGATATGACACTCCTATCAAGCTACTGAATGTCCAAGGAGAAATGAAAATGTACCATGATTTACAAATTCAGAAGGGGCGTTAGCACTCCCAGCAATGCCATGAGGATCTAGAATTTGGTTGGTTGTACTGATTGATGAGATGCTTCCCTGTGACTGAACTGCACTGTTGTCCATATCACACATGCTGGTGGTCCAGAAATCCTCTGATATGCTAGGTTTCCTAACTGTCCGACCTTGAATCGTTAATCCTTTTGACGGAGCATCCACTGAGGTAGTTACTGTGGGCTTGTTATAGCATCCAAGACAACCACTGCTCTGTTACAAATCCATTTTTGGTTCTGTTACAAATCACATATAATCATATGGCTGACAAATAGCAGCCACCACAAACTCACAGACTCCAAGCCGATACCTAGATAATTTGTCCACACAGAACCTGCTCTCTATTCCTCTCACTCAACTCGTAAAGGAAATATCATTTTACAAGTATCAGAATGTTCTCGTGTGGAATCTAAGGAGAGTTGCATACAGAAAAATCAACAGACAAAGAAGACAAAAAAATAGCCAACTAAGAATCAAGCATGCAATTTTGCTGAAAGGGCAGTACCCCCAACAACTGTATGGGAAAATAAGGCAGAGAGAAGCTCAAAGAATCATTATTAGTATAGACCTAGAACTCATAGGATATCAATAATCATAAAGTAATGCTTCATACATTATGGCCAACTCCCAAGTAATGACAAGAAACCGGGACCTTTGTTCTTACACTCATTCATTTTGATCTATAGGGCAAACTATAGGGTGCTATCCTACAATTTTAGTAGGAAAATACTGATCTCTGACTATATTCAAAATAATTTGACCTTCTCTACAAATATTTTAAAGCTATATATACTGTGGCTCAGTTCTCAGTTTGAACTTGAGCTATTGATATGTGGGATATTTTGCATGTGACCATTCGCACGCTAAAGATTTAGCCTAACAAAGCCTCAAAGCTTGATAAAACACCAACGTGAATATGCATGCTAAACATTAGACTGAAAACAATTGAAAATTTGAAACTGACGACAGTTTAGCATTCACAATTTGAACATCCTTTCGAAAACTTTCTTTAGTGAAAGTTATATAACCTTCAATAACAGTAATTCAGGCCATTGCGCCAGATCATCTGTGCACCAGACTAAGCCTAAGGCAGGTGTAGCAAGCAGCTATAATAGAAAATGCACGAAGGAGACTTAATAGCAAAGTAGCGGCACCTCCGTATTTTGCAATCATGGTCCTTAGGAGCTCTCGGAGGCCATGGGAACATGACTATGGTACAGACCTACAATTAGATTACCCTAACCAAAGAAATTGTCTAAGACCAAAATTCCAAAGGGGTGAACTTGGATCATTCTGGACATTCTAATTTAAACAATATTACAAATTCTACTCAGAAATTATGTAAAATAGCACAATAAAAAGACTTGATGGCCCAAAATACTCAATAGTCCTAACTTGTCATTATTCAAAGATTTTAGGTAGGTGTCACTCACTATAAAGTGCTTTCTTTTCACCTATCAACAATCAAAAGGTAATTGGATACTTATGATAAATTTGTAAAGTCGCTTCAACTGCACGTATATATTTGAAGCCACTGGGAAACAAGGATGGTATTGTATGCGGGATGCAGTGAAAACATTAATTATGCATCACACCCTCCTCATTTCAATCTACAAATCCAAGGCTTTATATGCTATCTCTTTGCACTTTACATGCAAAAATGTGCATGACATTACCAGAAAATTTATACCAACTCCAAAAACAAGTGATATAACCGAACTGAAAAAAGCAATAATGGAGATAAAAAATAAAAATCGTATCATGAGCAATAACAAAAGGCTTCTATTTTCCCTCTCGATTGCCAAGAAAATGTTAAAACTTTCTTCCCTTATTTCTTTTTGACAGTAAGTACTAACTTTAATTGCTTGTTTTTTTTTTTGAAACCCTAATCAACGGAGGGTCACCAAGGTGTCTCATCTAGTTCAATTGAAGTTTTAAATTTCTTTTCAATAAGATCATATTACTGAGCTAAATTGAGTTTGTCAATCTTAATGAACCACACTCCAGGATATATAAGTCTGCAATGTCCATTCATTGCCTTTATTCAAAATCACAACTCTTTTCTTTTCCCTGGTTTTCTCCGCAACCAAATAACTAAAACCACAAGAGATTCCAATTCAAGCACAAAACAATAAGAAGAACAAAAACCCACGAAAGTTACAAGCTCGAAAACTCATTCAACCACAAAATCCCCCAGAGAATTCCAAACCTCAATTGGGAATCAGAAAAAACGTACCCCATATGCAATATAAGAAAGACCCACAAAAGCCTTATCAGATCTGCTTAGAAATTTTCAACGGGAGACCGATTCCAGGAAAGAAACATCAGAGAGCCCTCCTGGATGCCAAAAGAAAAACGGGTATCAGAGAAAAATTAAAATAAAATTGTAAAAGTAAAAATAAAAAATAATTTTAAAAAAAAAAGGAATTTTTTTCATTAATCAATGAAAAGAAAGCGAACTGTAAGATTGAGAAATGGAGCACTCACTCTCTCTCTCTCTCTTTCCTGGAACCCAAAGCCCAGTCCGAAGGATGGCCTCTGCTTCCTCTTCTTCTCTGGCAATTATTGGCAAAAAGAATAAAGAAGTAGATGGGCAGAATTATATGTGCAATAGAAGGGGGGGTTTCGCTCCCCTACGGTTTTCCATTGTCAAGTGGTTCTTTTTAGGTTGCAATGATTTCGACACATCAACCCCAAAAAGTCTGAATCAGTGAATCTACCATACATGATACATGGATATGGATATGGTCACTTTCTGTTTTAGTGTTTGCGGGACCCAAAAAAAAAAGTCACTTGACAACGGATGCCCACGATGTATTTCCCTATTTAGGCGTTTGATACAACCAATCATCTAACTCACAAATGCAACAAATTCTAGACATTTTATGTTTTTACTTAAGTTGTTAATTTTGATATTCTCGGTAAAGACTTGAAAGTTTCATTAGATTTCTGGTAATAACAGATGAATGGACAACAAGTTGAGTTCTTCGTCTCCAAAGCCATCATCATCATCATCCCAATTGAAATTTTATCTTCAAACTACAACTCATTGCAAGCACTTGCTAAATACTAAAATATGACCGTTATTCTGGATGAAAACGTTATATATGCCTATTGGCCGGACCAAAATTTTCTTTTGTGGGCCAAATTAATAAAATAATGTTATATTTTTTCCTTGGTAAATTATTTTATCCGATGAAACTGATATAACTTATTATTCTTGTAAGTTGATAAGAGTTTGTGCACAAGTTGGAGGGAAAATAATATAAACTTACTTAGATGTCGAAAAAAATTTCTTTGGCAAAAAAAGAGAAAGAGGATGCGGAAAAAGAAAAAAGATTAGAACTAAAAGAAGAAAGATGATTATCAAATGTTCGAGTCTTCTTTGTGTTTTAGTCCTCTATAATATGTATCTTTTATGTTTTTCGCATTCTTTGCTTGTGTGGGGCTCTTTCATGTCGGTAACCAAATGGACAATCACTCGGGCTAGAGTTTGTTAAAAGATGAAAGAGTCAAGCTCGGAATTCATTCATGCTAGACTAGCATGCGACTATCAGGGCATTATAGGCCTATAAAAGATAACTTAAACTCTTCAAAAGTTTTTAAGAGGTAACTCAATCAGTTGAACCACATCTCATAAAACGAAGGTCATTAGTTCAAATCATCTTTTCCCATTTTCTTTCTCTTATGCGGACATGTCAAAAAAAAAACACTTCTCAAAAGGCAAGAAAGCCCACGTGAATGTAATCAATAATAATAGTGTTTTCAATTTCAGCCAGGATGCCAATCGTGGCTTCCACAACAATACCGGTTACAAAAGTTACAAATAGTAAGAACCAACTAGGATTACAATCAACACAATGTAGGTCGGCCTTAACATTTATCTTTTTATGGAAAATAGCTATAAATGTTATCTTTTATGCAATTATAACGTCTCATAGGCAATATTCACCAAATCACTATAACATAAAACATACCATATACGTTGGTAGTCACATAATTACATCAATTGTTCCACTTGCAACTTTAATTGACCACAACTTATTCACTAAATACCTACATTGGTCATGATTACACATCAAGATATGTCTCTAGCTAAGCCAAAATAGTACGATTGAAACACCTTCGAAGCTCTCATCTATTGATTACTCTAATTACTCGTCATTTGCATCAACATGCTAAATATATGTAAATTAACATTTTACAGCTCAGTTAGTAAATATTATTCATAAAAAGTGTATGATGTGAGCCCTAATTAAAAGCATGAAGACTTTATTTTTGTAAAACATTTTCCTAATAAAACTTCGAACATTTTACTGTAAAAACATTCTTTTTGAAAACTATCATTTAAAAACGCCTTTTCGTAAAACTTAATTTTGTATAATGTATGTGTAATGTAGCCATTTTAATTCGAGGAATGATACAGTCTCAATTTGGGGCCAACTTTGGGCCAATTTTTTTATTCTTATTTTTTAATTTAAAAAATAACAAAATTAAAAATTAAAAAAGTTTATGAAGCAATAATTTTTATTTTGGTCCTTCTTTTATTTGGTATTTTTTAAAAAAAAAATAAAAATTGTACTTTTATTCATAAAAATGACAATTTTTTTTTTAAATGGTCATTATTATTAAGAAAAATAAAATTTTTATTTTTTAAAAAATACCAAATAAAAGAAGGACCAAAATAAAAATTATTGCTTCATAAGCTTTTTTAAGTTTTTATTTTGTTATTTTTTAAATTAAAAAATAAGGAAAAAGTTTCTGAAGCAAAATATAGTTTTTATTTAAAAAAAAATACCAAAATAAAAAATAACCAAAATAAAAATTATTGTTTGACAAAATAATTGAGACTTTATAATTTTCCTTTTAATTCTCCTAATAGGAGGTGTGTTATAATAGAGATCGCATTTTTTTATAGGTAAGGGCAGCTTGGATTTTAGTGGTTATCATCAAAGTAAGAAATGGGCCTAAAGTTTATCATTGCCCTAGGCCTAATTTTTATCTCAAAGCATGCTCGACCCACGGGTTGAGTCTAAAGAGCCCGATTGGTATTCAGATCCATGATCACCCTCTAAGCCCAAATAAGTTTTTAAGGTAATTAGCTAAATGATGAGAGGAATGCTAGGCTTAGAAATAAATTTTACACAAGAAAAACTTTTACAAACTAATGTGACACAATATAATTGGATATAAGATAAATTCAAATTTTGAAAAACTTAATTATGTTGTGCCACATCAGTTTGTAAAATTTTTTCTGTAAAATTTGTTTGTAAATCTAACATTCCTCAAATTATAAAGTAGCAAAATGGGAAAGTGTTTGGTTGTATGCGTTGGATGGAACGGAATCCCTTATAATTGTTTTTTTTTTTTTAAGAGTTGTGAGAGATTTCCAATGGTGGATGGGGTCACCTATTCGAGTAGGAGCTCACCTGTCCGAAAAAATGTGTTCGGGTAGCTTGAATGTTTGCTCAGGCAAGTGAGTTCCATTAAAGACCTCTCACCATCTCCTACAATTTTTTATCCTTCAAATAGAAAATTGCAAAGAATCCTTTTTTGAGTAATGCTACATGTTTCTTTTGTGTCATTCTAAGGATAATGTGGCTCTTAAAATTATCATTGGATTTATGATTGATCACTATTGAATTTTGATCAAATGGTAATTTTAAGAGCCACCTCATTTTTTTAGGGACAAAAAAATGACATAAGATGAACTTCTATAATTACTCAAATTTGCTTGCTTCTTTTTTTGAGTTGTTTTGGATGAAAATTACACCATTGAAATAATAGAAAGATTGTAGTTGTCAAAACCATCTTGTTCATAGCAATAACACAAATGGACGGAGGAGATCTAGTTTTGGAACTACAGATTTTTCAATTGCTACCATCCGTACACAAAATTTTGTACCCTTTTTTATCTTCCCTTTCCATGTAGACCCCAGTAACCTCAGTCGCCAAATTCATCACGACCGTCCATTTCTCAGGTTTAAAACATTTTTTTATATTTACTTTTGACATTATGAATGCTTGAGAGAATATAAAGCATCCATCAACCAATCCTAATTGAGATGCTTACGCATCTAAAAGTGCCTTGACCAATATAAAAGCACAATCATTCATGTCATATCAAAAAATAAAAAAATAATAAATAATAAAAGTTTTTTTTTTTTTTTTTAATAACTAATATCATTAAGGATTAAACAAAGCTTCATTTAATTAGCAAACCCAACAACTTTTGTTAACCAATTTGGTAATCTTCATAGAATCCCTTGATTTATATGTAGTTTTGTCCCTGTTTATGCTACATCATTAGTGTCTAACCATCAAGAATGAGTTAGTTGGTTTGTTGCCTCGTGTTAATGGTATAAAAAGATAACAATAAAACCAAACCTCTCAACTTTATTTGGCTCTATATGTAACATTTAAACCTTAATTAGTTAGACCAACCTAATAAACATGTTATTAATCTAATTATTTTATTTTGTTAATAATGTTAGCAAGAAAATATTTTCCATGGCATTCCATTAGCTGCATATGTTCATAATTTTTAACGCATAATTAGCTGCATATGTTCATAATTTTTGTAAAAAAATTGTTATATGTATTTATATTTGGGAAATATATACTTAGATCCTTTGAACTATTAGTTATTTTCCAAAAAACCTCACAAATTGACACTTTAATACATCAAACTACCATTTTGTGACAAAAATGGCACTCCATTAGCTTCGTTGGATGGAAAAGTGGTCAGATACGTTGCCAGTGACCATTTTGAACAAAGACTGCATAAAATACTTTTTTTTTTTCAACCAATAAAAAAAAGTAAAAATAAAATAAAATAAAAAAAGGACGATGCCATGGTCTAAAAGGTGGATTTCACAACCTTAGCATATAGTGTTTACCATATAATGTTTTATTGAACCGATTTTAAATTGGTCGGAGAATATTACTTATTAAGTTTTCACTCATTTGTTTTGTTTTTATGTTTTCAAGTTGGGATGAGAAGCAATAAAAGGTCGCAAAGCAAGTTAGATAGTGTAATGCCCCTACTTCAAGTGATATGATATTGTTTGCTATGGGCAAGGCATCACATTTTTATTATTGGCCATATTTACTCTAAAAAAGTCTCATACCATTTAAAGATAACATGTTTCATATAAATGCATTATTTTTTTCACACCCAAACAATACGTCACGTCACGTCACAAAAAGGGAATCGAATAAGTCATGGCATGACCAATTTTAGTTAGACTTATAAATAAGTTTCTTAGTGCCAATCAAACCCAACACTAGTCACTAGCTACGTTTGCGATATTGCAATTTGCTACATATTATCTAAGATGAGCAAAGGGCGCACCAACATTCAATATATATTATAATGTAAGAGAGTCAAACAAAAAGCATTAAAGGTCTCTCAAAAAAAGTTAATATTTAAATCAATTAATGGAATATCACTACTTACGTGTGCGTGTATATTAATATTTTATAAAATTATTGAATTATTAGCTTCTGGTCCCAAATCATCAAGACTTTGAGTTGGCGATACTATCGCTATGTGTTGTCTGCCACTCCATGCACTTAATTTGCACCATTTACTCCAAATTAATTCTATTTCCAAATCTCTACCGACACCCACCCCGAAAAAAAAGATTTTTTTAAAAAAATCAACACTATAATAGAAAAATAAATAAATAGTCAGAGAAATGTTATTGCCCATTACAGTTGGTTTATAAATAAAAATAAAAATGATTATAAATAAAAATTTCTTTCTGGTTGAGTTTGAATATTCTTGAGACAAGGCGAGGGTACTGGAAGGTCGACCATGAGTATTTGAAGCAAGCCTTTTTTTTTTTTTTTTTGGGTGGAGAACTATGACGAAGTAACTCCACCAAATAAGATTGGTTTTTAATCGCTGGTTTTATTGGGTGCGTATGTTCAATCTGCCCCTTTCTTGCATGGTGAAGGACGTGAGGTATCAAATAGGCTCAACTATAGGTCAAAACAGACGAAGATGGAATTGGCTGGGGCAAATTCTTACAAGTTCAGATAAAAGTTGACCTCCATAAGTCGATTCCCAGAGGGAGGCGTGTGAAACTGAAAGGGAATTCGGAATGGATTTCCTTTCAATACGAACGACTCCCCCGAGTTTGCTCCAAGTGTTGAGTTATCAAGCATGGAAGAGGAGGATGTTTCAATAAACTCCCTCTAGGGAGTAAACCTCAATACGGTCCATGGCTGCATGTCCCTTCCCTCTCTAGAAGGTTCGAAGAAAACAGAGGGAGATCGGAGGTTTGTATGGTCATAGTGAGTCTGAAGGTCAGTCCCATTCAGCTGCATGGTTCAACAAGCCTAGTGAGAATCATATAGAGGCTAGTCACTCCAGGGGGCGAGATGCTTCGGTTGGAATGGAGGTTTTTCGCCGGAAAAGCTCAGTACCGATCAGCGGGAGCACCAACAATCGCCGGTAGAGACGATGGCAGACGTTACGGGAGCACACAACAGAGGCGCAATTCACGGCAATAATGAAGGAGCAAACAACGTATGGCGTGGGAGCGATCCTTGTAACCTAACGGATCTTTGCCATAAAGATTCTAGGAATGCAACGAAAATCTCTCATAATGACTCTGTCGAGGGATTAATGCAGGGCATTAATGAAGCACTAAATATGGATGGAGTGAAATCCAAGGCTGGGGGATATGAAGTTTCGTACTCAAACGGTCACATGGCCTTTCCAATTGAAGTAGAAGATCCTTTCCTAAATAAGAATAGCAAGGTGGCGGCTGCAAAGGTAACAACTGGAGCACACGTGGATGGCATACAACTGTCCTCAACAAGTTCCGTAGGAACTAATGGGGAAGAGAAGCACGTGAGGAATTCTAAGGGAACAAAGAGGCACGTAGAAAAAAACACCACTCATGCAACCCAGGAGGGGGGTGATGTAGACTTCCACAGGAACCCTGTTGTCAAGTGGAAACACCGGGCTAGGTCGGGTCAAGTTTTTGCAACTAACCCTGCTTAGTCGCTTTTGGGAAATAATCAAAAGAAACGAAATTCAAAGGGAGAAGTAGAAGCAGTCAAGGTGGAAAAAGGGGGAAAACAATTGCACAAGAGGTTGGTGTGTTGGAGGATGATTCTTTCATTGGTTTAGGATTGGCGAGGGCTGGGCTCCAACCTCGCCAACCGCAATGAAAATTTTGAGCTGGAACTGCCGAGGGGCTTGGGAACCTTCGGACAGTTCGAGACCTACACCGGATGGTAAAGGTCAAGCGCCCTAACGTGGTTTTTTTGATGGAAACAAAGCTAAGTCAGAATAAAATGGAGGTGATAAAGGTGAAGATGAGATTTAATAATGTCTTTACAGTGGATTGTGTGGGTCGAAGCGGAGGATTAGTGTTGCTTTGGAATAATGATGCGGGTGTTGAAATTCAGAATTACAGTCATCGCCACATCAACGCCAAGGTCACTCCTTTGAACGGGGGTGTGTCTTGGAAATTAATTGGATTTTATGGGCATCCGCAGGCGGGTAAAAGGAAGGAGGCATGGAATCTGTTATGTCATCTAAAATCCTTCTCACCACAACCTTGGCTTTGCGTGGGAGATTTTAATGATATAGTTGGGATTCCAAAAAAGTTGGAGGTTTAAGGCGAACTCCAGGATTGATGGAGGACTTTAAGGAGGCCTTATTTTTCTGCAAGCTTTCTGACTTGGGGGCTCACAGCCCTTTCTTTACGTGGTATAATGGTCAAGAGGGCCAGTCTTTCGCTCAGGAACGGCTTGATAGGGCTGTTGCTTCCTCGGATTGGTGTACTTTATTTTCTGGTGTAGAAATGTCCATTGAAGCTGCTTTGACCTCAGACCATGCTCTAGTTTTGGTGTCTCCAAAAGGCCTTTCTAATAGGAGAGAGCGAAATAATTTAAAATATGAAGCCAAATGGGCGTTGGAAAGGGAATGCAAAGATATTATCAAGCGGGTTTGGAGACAAAAACACACTTCGGGAGATAAATGGTATGGCCTAAATTGCAAGCTAAACCTCTGCAAGGGTCAACTTTCGAGGTGGAATCATGGCAAGCATGGACAGCTTATAGAGGAGATTGAAGGTAAAAGTGCCAAAATTGCTGAATTACAGATAGTAGAGGGGCTCCCAGATTTGGAGTCGGTACGTAATCTTCAAGCTGAAGTTCATTTGCTCCTGGCCTAAAAGGAACTTCAATTGAGATAGAGATCGAAGGAGTTATGGCTGAAAAATGGCAACAAAAATACGCGGTATTTTCACAAAAGCGCAAAACAAAAAAGGAGGAGAAACGAGATTGGAAGCATTCTAGACGTTGAGGGTGTGTTGAGAGACAACCCAATTGACGTGGAAGCTACTTTTGTACAATATTTTGATTCTCTGTTTTAGTCAGAATATGGGGGGGGGGGGCAAGTGCAATCAATCTACACGGCCTTGTAGGGACGGTGACGGCAGGGATGAACTCGAATTTGCTCAAGGATTTTTCCAGAGAAGAAATAAGTATAGCAATAAACCAAATGTCACTCCTTAAAGCCCCCGGCCCAAACGATCTCTCGGCGAGTTTTTTTCTTGACAACTAGGAGACAGTTGAGGAGGAGGTTTGTCAAGCTGTACTTTTTTCTCTAAACTCTGGATTTATGAATGATGATTTGAAGTTTACTTATCTAGCACTTATTTCGAAAATTGCCCAACCATCTAGTGTGTCGGAATTTCGTCCAATTAGTCTCTGCAACGTCATATATAAGATTATGTCTAAGGTTCTTGCAAACAGACTTAAGTTATTATTGCCTCACATTATTTCCCCCTATCAGAGTGCTTTCATTCTAGGGAGGCTCATAACTGATAATGTCCTCGCTACTTATGAAACCCTTCATACCATGCGTTCTCGGATGTAAGGAAGAAAGAGCTAGATGGCGGTGAAATTGGATATGAGCAAAGTATACGATCGGGTGGAATGGAGTTTTTTGGAGGAAGTCATGAGGCGAATGGGGTTTGCGGACCAATGGGTGAATCTTATCATGACGTGTGTGCATACGGTGAAGTACGCGGTGCTTGTAAATGGAAATCCTGTTGGTAGGATTTCCCCCCTCTAGGGTATCCGACAAGGGGACCCAATCTCACCTTATTTGTTTTTGATTTGTGCGGAGTATCTCAACTCCCTATTGATATAGGCAGATCGGGATGGTATGCTGGAAGGGGTTCGCACTTTGAGGAGGGGACCTCGATTAAATCATCTATTTTTCGCAGATGATAGTTTACTCTTTTGTAAGGCCAATCTAGAGCATTGGAAAAGGCTTTCTAAAATTTTGAAAGACTATGAGCAAGCCTCAGGCCAACGTCTCAACCATTCCAAAACGGCTATCTTCTTTAGCCGCAATACATCTAGGAAAATAAATGAGCAAATCTTGGAGGTCTTGTGGCTACCCTTCTCCCAGCGATATGATACTTATGTTGGACTGCCCGAACTTATTGGAAAATCCAAAATTGGCGCTTTTCAGAGCATAAAGGAGCGGGTTTGGAGAAGGCTTCAAGACTAGAAACAGAAGTTTCTATCCCAAGCAGGAAAGGAGATACTTTTGAAGGCTGTCATCCAAGCAACACCGACCTATAGCATGAGAGTTTTTCTTCTTCCAAAAGCACTTTGCTCAAAGATAAACTCGTTAATGATTAAGTTTTGGTGGGGCCACCACGCAAAGGATTCCGGATTCCCATGGATGAGTTGGAGTTAGATGGGATTTCTGAAGGGAAATGGAGGTATAGGTTTCCGAGACCTACATTATTTCAATATAGCTCTCCTTGCCAAACAGGTATGACGGCTGTGGAAAATGGAAGATAGTCTCACTTCTAGGATTATGAAGGCAAAAATACTTTCCTAATTGTTCAATTTTTGAGGCCCAACTGGGAAATAAACCATCCTATGCCTGGCGAAGCATATCCAAAGCTAGAGAATTAATGTCGAAGGGACTAATTTGGAGAATTGGTAATGGAGAGAGTGCTCCCAATTGGGGGGGCTAAGTTGACTCCTCTTCCGTCTACTTATTGCGTGCAATCCCCCCAAAGAGTTTTGGCATATAATGCGGTGGTTAGAGATGTCATTGACCAAGATACTTTATGGTGGAATCAATCACTTTTGGAGGAATTATTTACTAGAGATGAAATTCAGGCCATCAATTTAGTCCCTATTAGTGCAACCAATTAGCCGAATACCCAGATTTGGAGGGGATCTCCGCAAGGAATTTTCTCAATCCGTAGCGCTTACCACTTGGCTAAAGAGATGGAGTCTCGTGGCCAAGCTGAAAGCTCCAAAAGGGAAGTAGACAGCGAAATTTGGGAGGGAATTTGGAAATTAGCACTCCCAAAGGTAGTGAAGAATTTTCTGTGGGGAGCATGCCAAAATATACTGCCCACAAATGAAAAATCTGTGTAGGAGAAAGATTTCAAAGCACCCTTGGTGCCCTATTTGTAACTTAGAAGGGAGACCACATCTCACATTCTATGGAGCTGCAGTTTTGCCCAAGACGTATGGGGCGTTAGTGACCGTATTTTCCAAAAGAGACGCGGTGTGGAAGGGGATTTCCGTCGACTAGCCGAATATTTCTTGTAGAATAAGGTGGATGATTCTTTCGAAACATTTGCGTTGTTAGCGAGGAATATCTGGTTTAGGCGCAATGAATGGGTTCACGAGGGTCTCTTCACCCACCCAACCGAACTAGTGAACCAAGCATCTCGCTTCCTGCAGGGGTTCAAAAGTGCGAATGTTGGAGATGCCATTGGTGATTCTCGTGGTCAAGAACCAATTCTGACGTGGGAAAAACCGCCGGAGGGATTCTTCAAAGCCAATTGCGACGCCGCAGTGGATGAAAAAAACGATAGACTGGGTTTGGTGTTGTTATAAGAGATCACCTTCGTAATGTTAGAACAACACGGAGTATCACAAAAATGGGTTTCTTGGATCCCACATTAGCCGAAATTTTAGCCATGCTTCAAGGAGCAACGCTGTGCAAGGAATTGGGCCTTCAAAATGTCATCATGGAAGGAGATGCCCAAGTGGTTGTTTCGGCACTTCAGAATGACGACAAGATGGATTGTAGATGGGGTCTGTAACATACCAACCCGTTAAGGCTGAGTTTGCTACTTTTCTTCTTTTACAACAAAAGTTTTTGCAAAGATCTATAAGGTCTATCAGAGTACTTGATTTTAAAGGATACGATCAATGTATAAAACATTCTTCAAGAGATTTTATTACAAGTGAAATTAGGAAGCATTAAACTTTAGTTTCGGAATATCATATTATTACAATAACTGATATGAAAAGACTGTGGAAGTTAATAATTATCCCCACCCCCATTCTGGCCTCATATTCCAGCATCATTTTTTACCTGAAAACAGGAAATAAAACTGAATGAGCCCAAAGGGGGCCCAACAAGTAAAATCCACAACCATAAGTAGTTTTACTCTTTGTTCTCAGTTTTGAAAATTGTTTTCACAAATAATATACACACAGCCATGATAATACATGTATATACGGTTGCATCTCCTGTAGCATATACGTACTATTACATCTAGTAATAAATCATCGTCATAAATCATCTTTATAAATCATTATCATAATGTATCATTATAAATCATCATAGTATATTATCGTTGTAAATCATATTATCATTTTCTCATATTATGGCCCATGAACACTATTACCCCTGTGTACGAGGGTTGCGGGTCCTTGTGACCATGGCATTGAACTGTGGCCTCAGCCATGCCCGACCGTCAATTAACTCTTTTCTTGGTGCACTCAACGGTCATGTTGATGGAATACCACCTTTTGACATAACCTACTTCAGTGGTTTTGCCTCCATCCGAGTATTGGTACCGAACTCCTCTCATCTTTACTTATCTTGGGGCTAAAAATACACTCCTCCATACATGTGCCCTCATTTCATAAACATTTAACACATTTCTTGTACTTTTCTTTGTACTTCTTTTGATGCATCTTAGGGCAACATGTAGGAGGGTTTATCATCATTCTTCTTTCTTATAATCATCATCATTTCTCAACTTTCTTTTTTCAAAATGAAAACTTTTCCAAATATAGACTTGTTGTACTTAGAAAGCGTTTAAAGAAATTGAAACTTTATAAATAATTCTTTTAGAAATCCTCCATACATGCAACATATCTCCATGACAGGTAAATAAAATAATCATTTACAGTTTAATACAAGAATGTATAAATAGCATGACATGAAGTAATTTTAGAAGGGGTAGTGAATTTACTTACCTCTAGACTGAAGCTAAAAAGTGGTCTGAATGATCTAGTTGCTCCAATCTGACTAACACCACTAGTATATCTTTTGAAACTAATTTCTCAAGTTTGTTCTCTCTCGTGTTCTTTCTTTCTTGCAACGCTTTGTCTCATCCTTTCTCTCTCTGTTTCGTGTAAATACTTTCATAAAGAAGAAAAACCGAGTAGAAAACGGAAGAAGGAAGAATATGCAGAAGAGAAGGGAGAGGAGTGGTGAAATTTGTGAAGGGGAAGAGCTTTATTTATAGGAAAAACCCAAATACTATTCTACCTTCCATTTTACTATTCCATCTACCAACACTATTATACATACATTTATCCATCTACAATTCTACCATCATTTTACTATTTCATCTACCAACACTCTTATACCTACCTTTACTCATCTATAATTCTATCATCTTTCTACCAATACTATCATACTTACCATTGACTATTCTACCTATCAATACAATTCTTCTTACCATTTATTATCCTATTATTTCACCAATTACCATTCTCTAATTATCACTCTCTGTAATACTATAAATTTTCCATGAATTAAAATCATAGGATAAAATGAATATCAAAATAAGATCATCATCAAAATAATCTATTAAATAACTTTGAAAATTCTCGGGCGCTACAGGGTCACCGTATTGCAGATGTGCAATCTACTCTCCAATACACCCAAAATTGGACTGTTTGCCATGTACGTCGGGAAAGAAACGAAGCAGCACATAGTTTGGCTAAAGCTACCTTCCAGGCTTCCACGATGTTATAGATAAAACTTGGATGTTGTTCATCCCATATTGTATTTGTGACATTGTTTTGACAAAGCTTAGTCTCTAGTCTTGTTATCCCTTATTAATGAGAATCCATGATTCATTTGCAAAATAAATAAATAAATAATAAAATATCTTCTTCTTTTTTTTTTAAGATTTTTTATAAATTAGTGGCACACCCACTTATTTTTTAATAACTAATATCATTAAAGATTAAACAAAGCTTCATTTAATTAGCAAACCCAACAACTTTTGTTAACCAATTTGGTAATCTTCATAGCATCCCTTGATTTATATGTAGTTGTGTCCCTGTTTATGCTACATCATTAGTGTCTAACCATCAAGAATGAGTTAGTTGGTTTGTTGCCTCGTGTTAATGGTATAAAAAGATAACAATAAAACCAAACTTCTCAACTTTATTTGGCTCTATATGTAACATTTAAACCTTAATTAGTTAGACCAACCTAATAAACATGTTATTAATCTAATTATTTTATTTTATTAATAATGTTAGCAAGAAAATATTTTCCATGGCATTTTTAACGCATAATTAGCTGCATATGTTCATAATTTTTGTAAAAAAATTGTTATATGTATTTATATTTGGGAAAAATATACTTAGATCCTTTGAACTATTAGTTATTTTCCAAAAAAAACCTCACAAATTGACACTTTAATACATCAAACTACCATTTTGTGACAAAAATGGCACTCCATTGGCTTCGTTGGATGGAAAAGTGGTCAGATACGTTGCAAGTGACCATTAATTTGAACAAAGACTACATAAAATACTTTTTTTTTTAACAAGAAAAAAAAAATGGATGATGCCGTGGTCTAAAAGGTGGATTTCACAACCTTAGCATATAGTGTTTGCCGTATAATGTTTTATTGAACCGATTTTAAATTGGTCGGAGAATATTACTTACTAAGTTTTCACTCATTTGTTTGGTTTTTATGTTTTCAAGTTGGGATGAGAAGCAATAAAAGGTCGTAAAGCAAGTTAGATAGTGTAATGCCCCTACTTCAAGTGATATGATATTGTTTGCTATGGGCAAGGCCGCACATTTTTATTATTGGCCAGATTTACTCTAAAAAAGCCTCATACCATTTAAAGATAACATATTTCATATAAATACATTATTTTTTTCACACCCAAACAATACGTCACGTCACATCACAAAAAGGGAATAGAATAAGTCATGGCATGACCAGTTTTAGTTAGACTTATAAATAAGTTTCTTAGTGCCAATCAAGCACAACACTAGTCACTAGCTACGAGTGCGATATTGCAATTTGCTGTATATTTTATAAGATGAGCAAAGGGCGCACCAACATTCAATATATATTATAATGTAAGAGAGTCAAATAAAAAGCATTAAAGGTCTCTCAACAAAGTTAATATTTAAATCAATTAATGGAATATCACTACTTACGTGTGTGTGTGTGAATATTAATATTTTATAAAATTATTGAATTAAGACACTGCTTTTTAGGCTAAAAATTGCAAAGTTTCAAATTAATTTATGACTTCGCTAAACACCAATATAAATAATTTATTCACTAGATTGGGTTTGATTATGCCCATAAACATATTAGTGAAGCTAAATTCTTAGAATTGAAGTAATATACATAAGAGGTCAAAAATCAATGTAATATATTTTTAACACTAAATAGTTATTTAATATCATTAATCCACATATCATTGTTCTAATTTATCGATTATATTTTTAATCTATTTAATATTATTTAAATAAGAGTTTTAAAATCTAGGTCGTTACAATGACAGGTAAATAAAATAATCATTTATAGTTTAATACAAGAATGTATAAATAGCATGACATGAAGTAATTTTAGAAAGGGTAGTGAATTTACTTACCTCTAGACTGAAGCTAAAAAGCGGTCTGAAGGATCTAGTTGCTCTAATCTGACTAACACCACTAGTATATCTTTTGAAACTAATTTCTCAAGTTTGTTCTCTCTCGTGTTCTTTCTTTCTTGCAACGCTTTGTCTCATCCTTTCTCTCTCTGTTTCGTGTAAACACTTTCATAAAGAAGAAAGACCGAGTAGAAAACAGAAGAAGGAAGAATATGCAGAAGAGAAGGGAGAGGAGTGGTGAAATTTGTGAAGAGGAAGAGCTCTATTTATAGGAAAAACCCAAATACTATTCTACCTTCCATTTTACTATTCCATCTACCAATACTATTATACCTACATTTATCCATCTACAATTCTACCATCATTTTACTATTTCATCTACCAACACTCTTATACCTACCTTTACTCATCTACAATTCTATCATCTTTCTACCAATACTATTATACTTACCATTGACCATTCTACCTTCCCTTACTATTCTACCTATCAATACAATTCTTCTTACCATTTACTATCCTATTATTTCACCAATTACCATTCTCTAATTACCACTCTCTGTAATACTATAAATTTTCCAAGAATTAAAATCATAGGCTAAAATGAATATCAAAATAAGATCATCATCAAAATAATCTATTAAATAACTTTGAAAATTCTCGGGCGCTACAGGGTCACCGTATTGCAGATGTGCAATCTACTCTCCAATACACCCAAAATTGGACTGTTTGCCATGTACGTCGGGAAAGAAACGAAGCGGCACATAGTTTGGCTAAAGCAACCTTCCACGATGTTATAGATAAAACTTAGATGTTGTTCATCCCATATTGTATTTGTGACATTGTTTTGACAAAGCTTAGTCTCTAGTCTTGTTATCCCTTATTAATGAGAATCCATGATTCATTTGCAAAATAAATAAATAAATAATAAAATATCTTCTTCTTTTTTTTTTTAAGTTTTTTATAAATTAGTGGCACACCCACTTATTTTTTAATAACTAATATCATTAAAGATTAAACAAAGCTTCATTTAATTAGCAAACCCAACAACTTTTGTTAACCAATTTGGTAATCTTCATAGCATCCCTTGATTTATATGTAGTTGTGTCCCTGTTTATGCTACATCATTAGTGTCTAACCATCAAGAATGAGTTAGTTGGTTTGTTGCCTCGTGTTAATGGTATAAAAAGATAACAATAAAACCAAACTTCTCAACTTTATTTGGCTCTATATGTAACATTTAAACCTTAATTAGTTAGACCAACCTAATAAACATGTTATTAATCTAATTATTTTATTTTATTAATAATGTTAGCAAGAAAATATTTTCCATGGCATTTTTAACGCATAATTAGCTGCATATGTTCATAATTTTTGTAAAAAAATTGTTATATGTATTTATATTTGGGAAAAATATACTTAGATCCTTTGAACTATTAGTTATTTTCCAAAAAACCTCACAAATTGACACTTTAATACATCAAACTACCATTTTGTGACAAAAATGGCACTCCATTAGCTTCGTTGGATGGAAAAGTGGTAAGATACGTTGCCAATGACCATTTTGAACAAAGACTGCATAAAATACTTTTTTTTTTCAACCAATAAAAAAAAAAGAAAAAAAAAAAGGATGATGCCATGGTCTAAAAGGTGGATTTCACAACCTTAGCATATAGTGTTTGCCATATAATGTTTTATTGAACCGATTTTAAATTGGTCGGAGAATATTACTTATTAAGTTTTCACTCATTTGTTTTGTTTTTATGTTTTCAAGTTGGGATGAGAAGCAATAAAAGGTCGCAAAGCAAGTTAGATAGTGTAATACTCCTGCGCCAAGTGATATAATATTGTCCGTTATGAACAAGCCTGCACGTTTTTATTATTGGCCGGATTTACTCTAAAAAACCTCATGCCATTTAAAAATAACATATTTTATATAAATATATCATTTTTTTCACTCATACAATTTGTGACGTTACAAAAAGGGAATAGAATAAGTCATGGCATGACCAGTTTTAGTTGACTTATAAAAAAGTTTCTTAGTGCCAATCAAACACAACACTAGTCACTAGCTACGTGTGCGATATTGCAATTTGCTATACATTATGTAAGATGAGCAAAGGGCGCACCAACATTCAATATATATTATAATGTAAGAGAGTCAAACAAAAAGCATTAAAGGTCTCTCAACAAAGTTAATATTTAAATCAATTAATGGAATATCACTACTTACGTGTGTGTGTGTGTGTGAATATTAATATTTTATAAAATTATTGAATTATTAGCTTCTGGTCCCAAATCATCAAGATTTTGAGTTGGCCATGGCAATTGGATACAATCGTTCTGTGTTGTCTGCCACTCCATGCACATAGTTTGCACCATTTACTCCAAATTAATTATATTTCCAAATCTCAACCGACACCCACCCCGAAAACAAAAAGATTTTTTTAAAAAAAAAATCAACACTGTAATAGAAAAATAAATAAATAAATAAATAGTCAGAGAAATGTTATTGTCCATTACAGTTGGTTTGGTCAATTTAGTTGGGCTGCTTCAACATCTTCCTTACAAACAACTGTGACTCAATAATTGAAGATGGCTCAACTCCTTTCTTCTCTGGTTCTTATGTTCCTTACTATAATCAAATTTGTCAGTTTTTTTTTTTTTTTTCTATTTAATACAAATAATATTTCTCATATGTTAAAAATGACCATGCTGTTCTCATGGATAGCTTAATTGATTGTAGACTAAGGTTTCTAGTTCGAATCTTCTCTCCCCCTTTCTTTTCGTGAACAAGTTAAAAAAAAAAAAAAAAGAATAACCATACTAAGGGACACGAGACAAGTTTGAAGAAATTTCTTCCAAACTGGATTTACGTGTTGAAATTGAATTGAAGGAATATTTTGACCGTTTTTTTCTTTTGAATGTTATGATGTTTTTCAACATGAGTTTCAGGAACTGCTTTGGAGAATTGACTATCTCTACTCTACTGTAGAATAATCCAAAAATTTCCAGAAATTAGAAAACGACCTGCTTTCTTATTTAATTAATTAATTAATTATTCTTTCTCTACCAAATCATTACCACCGCAATTGAAAAAAAATATAATAAAAGATCAAAAGTTCGTATTAAAATTCAGCCACTGAAATCTACAGAATCAACAGAAACAAATCTTTCCCCAAATATTTACAACCACAGAAACCAAAGATTTGTTTTTTTCTGGTCAGTCAAGAAGAAAATACAAATCAAGAAACTGACAAACGCATCATTAGTATGAGCACTGCATTCTTTGCACACGGTTCTTGAGAATTCCATCGTACAAAGCAATCCGATTCTCCGGCATTCGACGAACTTCCCGGATTTCGACCCTGCAACTTTTTTCAATCTCTCTCGATTTCATGTGCCCCTTCCTGTATTCCTCCCCATTCCCACTCGGCTCCTTCACATTCTCTGCAAACTGCACTTTCTTCTTCTTCTTCTTTCTCTCCCTTTTCTTTTCCTCTGCAACACCCAGAAAAAAAAAAAAAAAAAAAAAAACTAAGCAAATTGGGTACAAAAACATCAAATTGAATAGGAAAAAAAAAAACATAAAGTTAGATTGGATACCTGAACATAAGCAAGAGCGTAGAATTTTCTTCTCAGGCTGCTGCGAATTTTGATTCTCCGACAGTTGGGGCGCCGGCGGAAAAGACCTTTGCCGGCAATAAGCAAGGAAAAGAGCTGTGCTGGAGACAACCATGGCGGTCGCCAAGACGAAGCCTTGTGATATGGAAGACATGGCGAATCAAAACCTCCAAGAAGAAGAAGGACGAGGAAAGACTTTTTATACAGAGAAATACAGAGGGAAAGTTTTAGAATTCTTTTTTTAAAAAAAGAAATTAGAGTATGAGAAAATGAAAAAGGAAATTGGGGGAAAATAAAAAAGGCGTGAGAATCTGGAATTCTGGTTTGCTTTTTGGCGGAGGAGTTTAGTAGGGAGAGTTGGAGTTTGGGTTGGCTTCTGTTATCCGTTTTGTGATTGTGATTTTAAGGCAAATTTAGGGTGACGTCAGCAGTCAACTTTTGGGTGGGGACTTCTAGAGTGTGAGAACTGGTCAATCTGGAGTTTGGATTTGGTGCGGTGCCGGAGAGTACTGATTTATGAGCCTCTTCTCAAAACTTTTGGAGCTTTGGCGTATATACTGTTTTATATATATATTAAAAACAATTAAATAAAAAATTAAGGAGTGGCTGGCCACCCATAACCCTTGGGGCTGGTCTAGTTGGGCCAGCCACCTCTTAATTTTTATTATTTTTTTAATAGGAAAAATATAAAAAAACTTCTCAAACTACCAGCCGTTTTCGATTTAACCCCATAATGTTCTAAAAGTGATAAAGTAGTCCCCCAAACAACCAAACTATTGCATTTTGGCCACTCCGTTAGTTTGGACGGAAACTGCAAAACAACGTCATTTTGTTGGGGGCTACTTTATCACTTTCTAAACATTATGGGGCAAAAATGAAAACGGCTGGTAGTTTGTGAGGCTTTTTTATATTTTTTTCAAAATTTTTTTTTTTTCATAAAAGGGCATTGTAGTAACTTACCCATAACAAAACAACGACGTTTTGCAGTTTCCGTCCAAACTGACGATTTTGACTAACGGAGTGGTCAAAATGCAATAGTTTGGTAGTTTGGGAGGCTACTTTATCACTTTTGAAATGTTGGGGGGCTAAATCGAAAACAACTGATAGTTTGGGGGGTTTTATATTTTTCCTTTTTTTTAATTTTTTATTATTTTTAAAATATATATAATATTTTATTATTTTTTTAATTAATGGGACAAATGTTTTATTTATGGCTTCAAGATCTTTCTAAAGAGATGATGACTATTGGATATTTTTCAGTCTAAAATGAACTGTAGAGGATCTTGTTCACTTAAAGGAGTATGTTTGAAGTCCAACAAATATAATATAATAAATTTAGAGCCTTCGAGAATGTAATCACCATCATTATATTTACATAATGATATTAATAAGGTTTGAACTTGACTATTATTACATTCTATATGCTTATCAGTGATCTCAACACTTCTTTCCAATATTCATTAGTTTTATTACAACTGTTCATCGGAATAATCAAATTCAATCACACTTAAAATTAATCTATGCAGTAATGTTGTAGACACGCATAATTTATCCAATTTTTGGTGCATCCCAAGTTAATTTTTTAATCTAAATTGGGTGTTGAGAGCCAAACTCATGTCCAATATGAAATTACATAAAACAAGCCCCAAAATCAATGTCCTTTGGTCTTGGATCTAAGTCTTAACTCGTTTCATTGTTTCTTATCCAAATTTATCAATTAAGGCTTCTTTTATTTTGGTGTAAAATATTTTTTGAAAAAAATTATATATATATATATATATATATATATATATATATATATATATTAATGTTTGATGCAGCTGAAAATAATAGTTAAATCGAAAATACTTTTAGTTTAACCAAAAAAGCTTCTTTAGTTTAAAAAATGGTTTTTCTTTTAAAATTTTCTAAACTATTTTTTGAATTTAAGTTTCACCTTCTTAAATCGTCCAACCATCGCGAGAGGTTGCCAGCGATCACTCATTTTTCTTACGAACCAAACACTGAAAAACATTTTTACGTGGAGCCTAAGGGATAAAACAAGACTCTAATAAATAACCGTGTGAATTTGTGTGTAAAAAAAAACACGTTTAGCCATAATGGGCCTTTTCTTATAAATTTTGTGTTTTGGCTATAGTGAGTAATTATAGAAGTTATTCTTATGTCTTTTAACAGCTACTTCAAGAATGATGTAGCTGTTAAAATTACAATTTGATCAAAATTTAATAATGATCAATCATAAGTCCAATGATGATTTTAATAACCACATCATTTTTTTTTTTTTGACATGTCTGCACAAGAGGGGGGAGCACAAGAGGGGGGAGGAGGATTTGAACTAGTGACCTCCACTTTACTAAGTGTGGTCCAAGCCGATTGAGCTACCTCTGATGGACATAACCACATCATTCTTGAAGTAACACAAAAAGAAGTTGTATTTGGGATCATTGGTAATTACCATTGCCTGCTGTTTGGTCCTTTTGGACTGGATCCAGAGTTTGTTGTTGTATTTGCACTGTTTTTTACCATTTGGGCTTTATTGTTGGGGTGGCTTTCCCTTTAGTTTTTATTTCTGTGTTGTTTTAGTTTATTTTGGGTTTATTGTTGGGGAGCCCACCCCTTTTTCGTTTTCAGGATCTCCCACTTTCTCTTCTGTTCGGATCAGAAGTGGGAAAGATCCTTCCCTGTAGCCCTTTCCTTATTCAATTAAAAAAAAAAAAAAAAATTACTCATAGAAGAGCATATTTAATTGGTTAGGGAGAGGCGCAGAAAAGGGTGGTTTGCAGTGGATAGAATCTCAAGATATATAACATCAAAGCTTGGCATACGTGGAACGGCGGAAGCTTCGTAGTTCAAGGAACCACTACTTTTGGACATAATCAGCCGATCCACGTGTCGACTCAACGGTGTGAATGCAACACCCAACAAGGAAGAAATTCGTGAATCGTCGGCAAGGAGGGCTTTGGCGCTTGCGTTCTCTAGCGGTTGGCTTTTGATTAAGACTATATGATGTTACGTGGACGACGCCGTGTGGAATATGTTACAAAATATATAAATAATAAATTCAAATGCTAATGCCTAAAGCAAAATTACCAAGTCATCATTGCAATGATCACAATGATGATATTTTTAGTTCCTATTTCATTCTCTTCTAGAATGTTTTTTTTTTTTTTTTTAATTTGTGAGTACCCTTCTAGAATGTTGGTTTAGACAAAATACCTCCCAAACTACAATGAAGCTCGAATTATTTTGGAATGACATTGTTCAAGAGTAACAAAACACTCTTAATTGAGAATACAAAAGCTCAAAATAATGCATGAAAAAATTGGAGGAATAGTTCTCTAAATTTGTGTGTGTTGGAGATGATTCAAGGGTCATCTAAATAATATAACCCAGATCGATCGGCCATGAATCATATTAGCTCTAACCTCTCTTTGGCCTAATCTACATAATTAGCTATTTACCACGCCACTTACGGTTGACATATTAGACTTTTCAAATGACTAGTTCCCTTGAACTAACATTAAGCGAGGCTCAACTGAAATTTTTGTTTCAAGCTCATTTGTGCTAAAGTTGGATGTGATCAATTAGTCTAGTAGTGATTTTCACAATAATTTAAGGCTCTTTACGTCTCTCGCTCCGATGTGAAGAGTAAAGTATGCTTCATAGCATTGAAAGCACATTGCACGTCGCGAATGGTGTTGCTAGCTTTAGGAGAGTGATGACGGTATCTATAAAGGTGTTGGCTTATCACTTTCATCACTCAATTTATAATTAGAGTGATGACGGTATCTATAGAGGTGTTGGCTTATCACTCTCTAGCCAATGTGGGACTAAAATGAACATCTACATTCCATATACCCATCTTTTCAACTCTACATAAATGTCATAATTCTAAAATACGAATCTTTATAATTAGGGTTTTAAAATGACGTGAGCCATTTTTTAAGTTTTCTAGTGTTTCCTAATCATAATCATTCTACCGACTTGTTTATACTAATTAACCTCTCTTATATTTCAAAACCAAGGTTAGGTTCCCATCCTAAGTGATTTTCATTTTATAAACCTTAACCTCATTCTCTTAGATATCTTATATATCATATATCCCATGTAAGGCCATTATATGCTAAATTTTAAATTGACTTTACATATTCAACTGTTGTTACTCCATTCTTGAATAATTCACGCACATAATTGTGCTTCATTCTAACACCCCTTTTGTTGTTTGTTTCTACTCGTAAGGTTGCTTCACTATTACAATAAATTGTCATAGCATAAAATGACTCTACCAAAAAGTTTTTAAGTCATTCTGCTTCATTGTGGATGCTAAAGCAATAAACTCATATTCCGTTGTAGAGTGAGTTATACATGTTTGTTTCTTTAATACACATTATTAGGTTTTTCTGTAGTTTGATTGATGCACAATAAGAAGAAATATTGAAACTGTTTAGGCTTAAAGGTGTTTAGAAACCTTTCCAAGAACAATGAAAAATAGCCTTGTTGCAAGTTCATTCGAACGAGATTCAAACAAGGCTCTCACATTTTAGTCTTGAGACTTGAAGCACCATCTTGTTCGAACAAGCATCGAACGAAGCTCGATTTGACCATGTAAACGATAAAATTTGAGAGTTGTTATGAAATACAAAATTATAGCTCTTTGAATCAGCTTTCTAATGCCATCAAGCTTTTGTTGTTATTCATCATGCTCCATCCGAGCTAAGCGGACTATTCGTGAGAGACTAGATGGTTAGCATGGATGTATATTGTGCTCATTGATTTTGATACTTTGTTTACATCAATGCATTTTTTATGACTTTTGAGTGAGTAATTTATTTACATGGTTGATGTTTAGATATTCTCATGTTTATTGTTTAATTTTTAAGATCAAGATATGTTCATTCAATTTTTGATATTACATATTCTCTATCTTACTCATTTCCGTCTGTAGGCATTCGGTTTACCGACCAACCAACCCAAACAATGGCTTAGACAGAGGAACAAAGGGCCGGTGGCTATACAAAGAGAGAGAGAGAGAGAGAGAGAGAGAGCAAGAAACTGGCCTCCACTTTCACCAGTAGAACAGGATAAAATTGTAACTATGAAAAGCCTGCTCCTGGAGTGGTTTACTTTACTATATGGTATACCAATAGTATAGGGAAGTTCCAAAGAGAGTAGCCAAGATTTCTTTTAACTTAAACCACGCATAGTATTCAATACAGAGAAAAACAGTCACGGGCCAAATAAACAATACTCATAAGTTACACCAGTCAGCATCAAAATCACACGGAATTACCACATCCTATAGATCCTGCTATAAACATCCTGACAGATATATAATCTTTGCAGGTTATCACAGACAACGTTTTTATTGCAAGGCTAGTATAAACTAGTACTGTAAAAGTAAGGATGAGGTAAAAGATTATTATTTTCATGAACCAAGTAGGAATACCACTAAGTAGTAAGGATTGGGGGCATGTAGTCAGATTTGGTACCCAGAATTCGCGCCTTGGTGTCAGGGAAGAACTCAAATCCAGGTAGCTCTGTGACTTCTCCTTCACTGGCAACCCCAATGGGATATCGCAGCAGGTGACCGGGCAGGTCATGTTCAAGTGTCTCACTTGAATATAGATCCCAATATTTGTCAGCAATCTGGTTCACCTTCCTGATACACTCCTCGCTTTCAGGATGAAGAATAGAATCATCAAGCATGCCAAGGTGCTCATACCACAGAGCCATACGGAATCCATGGACCTGGCCACGTGCTGGCTGCCGGGCTGCCAGATGATTTGGCTGGTAGGCTCCCATTGCTATCTCAGAGTCCCTAGCACCATCCATTGATCGCTGGTTGATGTTGGCAGATCCAACTATTATGTATTCGTCATCAACTGTAAAAAGGCATATTAGCTCAACTCAATGACTTGGGATGAAATATTTTACATTGAGGCAAGAGAAATGTCATCAAAATCGAATAAATCCTTTTGAGATTGAATGGGGTTCAAGTATATAACCAGGACACAGAAGTTCTAAAGTTAGATGGAAAAATTACAAAAAAAAAAAAAAAAAGAAAGAAAGAAAGAAAAGGGTTCAAATAGTGAATGTAGCATATCTTACCAATCATCATCTTGGCATGAACATAGATCATGAAGCGCCTGGCCACCTGGGCTCTAAAATAATCGGTATCAGGTTCTGGTTTTTCTGAAGGTTCATACTCTCCATGCTTCTTTACCTCCCGATTTCCAAGGCAGAAAAATGTTAAATAGTTCCGAGGATCGTCCTCAATACCCTTGGCTTTCAGAGCCTGAATGACATCTTTATACATCATCTCCATCGTCCTCTTTTGCCAATCTAATATTGCCTGAACTGATCCACTCTCCGGCATACCCTCGGGCCACATTGGGACAACGACATAGACAGTGAACCTCTCCCCTGCTTCTATCTTACTAACAATCTTAAGTGAAAGCTCCTTTGGAATCAGATGCAGAGCACCCATATCCTCAGGCTTAATACCATCAGCACTCCAGGCAAAGCAGCTTCCAAGGAAATACTGATTTTCAATATAAATGAAATTCTTCGCACGTCGAATAGCATTAATATATGCATCCTGAATGCTCCGGTCAATGATATTATCCTTGCCACTGACAAGCCCAGCTCTAGCAGCATCTTCAGGTGTCTCTGGGAAGCCAAAAGCAGCCCCACCATCAATGGATCTAAACAACTGCACATTCCATGTCTCATGGTCATCCGGGAACATAACTGGAGATGGGGAAATCATGACATCATCAAGTTCTCTTAGCTGAACAAGGAGATCCTTACCACCTTGCTTTCTCCACCTCTGCTCAAAATTAAATAAGACATCCCAAGCAATGGGTCCTTCAAGCCGGGAGTGGATATCATGCCATGGTTCCCTAGGACCACCTTTTGTGATTGAAGCACCCTCAAAATTTGGCTGATGAAAATCATCATGATGTGCAGTGTCTAATGTTCTGAAAAGTGAATGAAAGGCAGTATCGTATCTCCCATCACAAAGATCAATACCCCCAACAAAACTCACAATTCTCCGCTTTTGTGATCCTTCAGTAGGCAGCTCGCTGTCCACCACCACAATCTTCTGGTGATGGGTGAACATGGTGGAGATCTGTAAATCCTGGACAATGCTTCCACCATCATCGGGATTCCGGGGGCATAAGACACAGTGCACATCAGTATTCTGGAAGTAATGTTCAGTTTCTTCATCATGAGTGGCCATCAATCCGTCCTTTTTCAGTAAACCAACTGAAGTCCTGTCATCCCAAACAAGCATAAGAACCCTGACACCTTCGCTTGCCTTTTTCTTGAGCAGTTCACCAAGGGTGATATCTCCTCCAGGCTTCGGCCTCCTCGAGTCCCTTACCAAGGAAATTCCGGTATAAACAGACCATCCAGTGATATAGATCAAGTGTTTTGCATTAGTGATCGCATCAAAAACATCTTCCCAACATCTGTGGGGCTCGTAGTACGTGCCTCCAGCAAGGGGTATTTTAGGAACAAAATTATCTGGGACGTGAGCATCTTGGTACAGAGAAACCCTACATCCTTGTCTCTGCGGGAAGAAAGTGTATGGCACTCCAGGAAATTTTTGACTTCTGATACCCCGAGACCAAGTACGGTCATTTGTAACATCAAAATATCGTAGTTTCACATGGATCTTAGAATTTCCCTGAATAGGATTTTTGTCTTCATCCAGGATTTCAACCCATTTATCCACTTCTTCCCCACCCAAGACTTCTTGAACAGGTACATAAGCCCTTCCAATTAAGGATGCCCCAATAGGATTATCATCTTTGATAGTGAATATAATGTTTGATGTCATATGGGCACAGTAAATATGAAAAGACTCATACCACCTGGGGTTCTTATACTCGTTTTCTATTATTCTGGTCTTCCCAACTCTAGCCTTTTCTAGATCAATAGTTGCATAGAGTTTAGTAACTCCTTTGCCAAAACCAACAGTTTCTTCAATGTTCTCCATAAGCTACAAAATATCAAATTACCAATGAGATACAAAAAGGAAAAGCAGAAATAATTATAATTATAATCAATAAATTTAAATTAAAAACAAAAATAAACCAATACTTTGGTAATTGAAATGAAATTATAATCTTTCTATAACGATAACAACCTTCAACTGGAACAACCGTACTCCAGCATGCAAGCATCATGTTTCTAAAGAGAAAATAAATAGACAATAGACACAAATGATAAAAATGTTTATATTTAAAGTTTAAAAATGCACCAGGAAATGATTATTCATACAATGCAGATGACGATGATAACTACGACAGAAAGTAGATTGATAAAAGAAACGTTAAGAGTGAATATATGAATATTTGAGGAATAATATGTAATTTCCTAAAATTATAGGGAATAATAAGTACGCCTACTAGAAGAAGGCCAGGCGTCCTAGTGAGATGTCTTCCATTTTGAATTTCTTCAACCTCATTTCATTTCATTCCAAGAAAGAACAAATATAAAAGGAAAATTTTCACAATAAAGCTGCGTTTTATGAAAAGAAGTAATGAAGCAGATAGACTAGAGACTACAAAATCAGTTTCTTATTCTTAGATGCTGAAATTACCATATGCTTTTCAGATAGCATCAAGCTTTTGTTTCTACAATCTTTTTCATGGTTCAAGTAGCACGCTTTGCATGCATATCAAAAGTTCAATTCGAGAGAGATATGACTAAGATGTCAGGACACAAGTTAAAATAAAAGCCTGTTTGAGATTGCATTATGAATGGTAAAAAATACTTTAAATACCTAAAAAAGCCATGCCAAATCAAAAGTTGGCATGTTTGATAAAAAAATTCCAAAAGTGCTTATTTGACTTTTTTACTTAAAAAATTGGCAAAATACACTTTTGGCTTGCCAAAAAACGCCTTTCGACTTAAAAGCTCTATTTCTCAAACACAATCCCAAATATGCTCTAATTTTTTTTTTTTTAAGTGAATAAATGTATAACTCGATTGTTTGCTTCTAGCTACCCCAATAAACAAGTGAGAACCAAATAATGACTTCCAAAGCAATATCACTAAAAAGAAGGGCTGATGATTAATTACAAAACCACAATAAAATTGTTTCCCAAATATGAAAGGAGAAAGTCAGCTTTTGGTAACATATTTCGGTTTCAATTGCAGTTAGGGCTAGACTCAATCAATTGAACATGCAAAAAAGAAAAATTTGCATTTTCCCAACGATGAGAATCAATAGTAGTACATGATTACCAGATAATGCTATCAATGGGAAAAGAACCATTCTAGTTTAGCCAAATTCCGTCTCCATTTTTTTTTTAGCATACAAGATAAAAGATGACATTCTTGTGGGCGTGTAGATATTACAGCCAAGAACTAACATACATTTAAGATAGCCATCTATGCCATGTCAAGGTAGTTCCAAAAGAATTAAAGATCACAAAACTACCCAATCTGATAAGCATTAAGGCCAGTGAAAAGGAGAAGACGAGCTAAAGTGGTAGATAACAAATATAGGACTTTTAGTTGACTTTGTTAATTAAATTGATACTGATGCATGAATATATTGTGAGATTCCCATTATCACAAGGAAACTCAATGAGAAATGGAAAATTAACCCAAGTGAAATATTCGTACTGTACCAGGCCTAGACTCTATTCTTAGGAAAAAGAAAATTTTATTTAGTCATCTTAAAAACTTTTTTATTTTAGTAGTTCCTCCATTCTACAATAGATGTTAGATGATGTGCTGTGCTTTCCTTTTTTCAGTTGGCCGAAGTAAATGAAAGTTACTACAATTTGGAAGTATAATTTAATTTTCCATATTAATCATTAGAAGCCATGTTTTCTCCAAAATTTGAATCACACTTTTCCAGAAAGTTTGAACAAAGTTTTCTTAGTTCATATAAAAGCATTCTAAAAAGAGTGTGCGTTTCGTTAAAATGAAAGTGTGTTATTTGCAAAGTTTTATAGAGACACGCATTAATCTTTTTTAATAAATCTTATCGATCCATTACATAATTTTTTTTTCTCCTTATATTTAAGTATGAATACCAAATGGGTATCAAAATAAATATACAAAAAGATCATGATTCATCCTAAAAAAAAAAGAAACAACACAAATCGGCATAATTGGGTAAGATCCAGAAATATATGAAATTGTTGTGGACAAATAATAAAAATGAAAAGACAAATATACCTTGCGGAAGATCTTAGGGCCACCACCGCCTTTGTGAATGTTGTCCACCTCATAGATCGTAGCGTGAAGCGTCCCATGTAGAAGAATGTGCGCCATTTCTCACCTGCCTCCACCAGAAACCAAAACAGAGAGTAAATTAAACAATCTAAAACAAAATGAACAAAAGAAGAAATGGAAGATCAAACACAAGCATCAGAAATAGAAAGGAAGTGATCGGATCAGAGTGCAGAGGAACCCAAAAGAGTTGACTCCAAAAGGGTGTTCGTTTTAGTCGGATCAAAGACAGTGATCAGTAAATAGTTTCTATTCATCCAAAAAAATAAAAAATACAAGTTCATGACTAAAAGAGAGAGAGATGAACGAACTTGGATTTGGGATTTGGAATTTTGAGAGAGAGATCTGAGAACGTGGAGAGAGCAAAGGGATATGATGGGCTTTTGGTTCCCTCGAGAATAGATACAGCACAGTGATAATAACGTGAAAATGAAGAGAGAGAGAGAGATCTGAGAACGCTGAGAGAGCAAAGGGATATGATGCGCTTTTGGTTCCCTCGAGAATAGATACAGCACAGTGATAATAACGTGAAAATGAAGAGAGAGAGAGAGAGATCCGAGAAAGATGGCAATCAGCTGTTGAATTTTGAGAAAGCTCACGTCTGAGTAAATTGATGGAGTAACAGTGTGAAAGGAAGAGGAGAGGGTATTGCTACGGAGGGCCCGCGGATGAAAAGGCCTTTTGTGCTTTATTTTCCCCTTCGTTTTATCACTTTTTCCCCTTTTCTATTACTGTATTTCTTTTGCATGCTTTGGATTCCTACGCCACATTTGCTCAATTATTAAATACTATATTTTTATTTTATTATCGACTAATAATATTTGCCAAGACACTTTAAATTAATTATTAAATAGACTTTTATTTAATAATAATTAATTTAAGAGTTAGTTGAGAACCCGCCCCCATTAACCTTGTTAGATGAATGTTAGATAGAATTATCGTATTTAGCATTTTTCTTATTAAGTTCACCCGACTTTTTTGAGGTTCTTACTTTAGCTTTTCCTCCAACTACCCATAAAGAAAACAGATACGCATTAGCACAACGGTTTTTATGTTAGTGCACAACAGTTTTTACGTTAGTGCACTCGTCCGTTGCTTGTTTGTTGAGATCTTAAAATCTGGCCAAGCAGCCCATTTTGAGTGTCCACCGGCTTAGGCCCAGATCGGCTCAACAACTTCATTTTAGTCGTTGCAAAAGAATTGTACCATGTTGTGAAGTGCCCAATCGCTCCCCTCAACTAAAGTGGTTCAAACTTTGATTTATCTATACCTTTCTTAGAGAACCCACGTCAAAGATGGTATGGAAATACTAATCTCCTCCTGTTGCAGGAGTAGTTGACATTTTTATGCCACCTGACCCATGATAGAGGAGGGATTATCGGAGGCATCCCTTGTTAGAGCTGATGACATTGATTCATGGACGAACACACATAATTTAGTTGGAGGACAACACGTGGCAAGTCGTAAGAGGGAGGAATGGCCTTCGATTGAAGGAAAAGTGTTTAAAATAGAGAAGGTAAGCACTACATTCAAATGGGTCATTTTCGTCAATAACTTTGGAAGAAGATCTGATTGTTAACTAAATCATCTTTTTTTAATTCAACAATAAAAGGGAGGGATACTGTATTTAAAATAAGATCTCGGTGTTTAACCCTTAAACAAATGGGTTATTTTCGTCGGCACTGGATCCTGGTCCCCTGGATCCCCCACCTCATTCAATTACCGCGGATTTTTTTTATTTTTTTATTTTTGGGCACGCTGTTGGCACATGTGAACGTGTGACAATCTCTACCATTTAAAAAAAAAAAAAATTCTTTTTGTGATTTTACTATTTTATCTTTTACCTTACTAATAATGACTAAGTTTGACCTATTACTCTGACCAAACACCGTGGATAAGAAAGTTAACGGTGGGGTAGCTAAATCATGATTAAAGATGTGACAGAGGAGCGATGTGCTATTCTCAACGACCACCTACCGGCTCTTTATTCATCCTCTTTCTCCTTTAACACCGCCAAGGCCTTGTTTGGCTATGAATTTGTGTAGGAAATTTTTTTACAAAAAAAAATAAAATTTGATTGAGGTAATATAAAGTTGATCAAAGTTTTGAATTTTTTTGCATGATTTATTTTATAGTGGGTTTTTTTTTTTATTGATTTAAAAAGTAATAAAAAGTAATAATAAATTATTGATGTGATATAAAAAATAATAATGTTAGGGAGTTTAATTTTTTTAAAAACAATTGAGACTTGTGTGACTAGGGGTGAAAACTCGGTTTTGATTAGTAGTTATTGGCTAAAACCGTTAACCGAAACTAAAATAATCGGTTGATCAATTTAGAAAACCGGCATTGGTAACCAGTTATCTAGGTATGTAATAACCACCGATTACCAATTGTCCAAGTCTTTAAAAAATTGGGCATGTTGAGTCTATTTTGGGTATTTTGCCTATTTTTTGAGCTTAATTTTGCCCTTTCTTGACTTTTTTAAAAAATAATTAGGGTTTTTTGGCCTAATAAGTTAGGCTTTGTTACAGTTGTTAAAAAAAACCCTAAAGTAAACGAGGTTGTTGTATTTTTTAAAAATATATATACATATAGACACACATCCGGTTACCAATTATAACTAAGTGTTTGAAAATGCAAAAATTAAAACCAAACCAATTCCAACTGCTTTTATAAGCCGTTGGCCGATTACTGATTGGTAACCGGTTATAACTAGCTGAATTTACACTCTCTATCCCTTGCCAAACAAGGCCGAATCATTTTAAATGGAATTTTGAGGTCAAAAAGAAAGGAAAAAAAATGGAAAATCAATCTTTTGTAGTTACACTAATTTGTAATAAACTTTTTATGGTATTAAATTGTTCTAAAAGTTTTTCATGGTATGTAAAAATAAAAAATAGGTCCCGTTATATTTTTTATTTTTTATTTTTTATTTATTTTTATTTTTTACAAAAATCATTAAATGACATATCTTATGAGTTACACTTGTCAATTAAATTAGTTATGATATAGCATTTATTATTTTTGCATTATACATTAAGTTCTCAATTTTAATACCACATAAACCAATATTGTATTTTTCCTTAAAACGAACGTGGTTACCACTTGCGAAGAATATATATATATATATATATATATATATATATATATATATATATATATATCAATTAAGGGATCAAGGCCAAGGCCCCCCAACCTCTTCAAAAAAAAAAAAAAAAAATATTAAAAAATGTTTTTTAAGCGTATATTTTTTACTTGATTAAGTATGGCCCCAAAAAATAATTTTCAATGTCGTCCGTCTTCTTAAATTAAATTTTTAATTCAGGACTTGTGTTTAAATAAAAGAAGTTGACCCGAATGAAGGTGTGATTGGGGTAAGTGATTTTTATTTCATGGAGCATTATTCTTTGAATATCTTAGGGTATGACATATGATGTTCCATTAAAGAAAAAAAAAAAAAAAATTGTTCCTTGGGATTATTTTGCTTGATGAGACAAATTCATTGAGAGCAAACATTATGTCGAACTCAATCGTGCCAAATAGGCCCGTAATTGAGCCGAGCTGAGTCAAGCTTTACGAATTTAAAATTGACTCGTTTACGAAAATGCTTATTCAAGCCGAGCTCGAGTTAGAGCCAAGCTATGAAATATGTGTTCAAGATTCTTAGGTGTTTTGATCTTTTAGTGAAGATTTTTGTAACCGAATTTGTGTTAGTTCCTCTCTTTACTACTGTCCCTACAATGGACTACTACAGTGCTCCTTCGACTTCAGCCATTTTCTAGTGGTTGTTGTTGGTTCTAAGTGGGGGTTCAGATATGTTCGCCTTAATCTATGTCTATTTTGCTTTTGTAACCGCCTTGAGCAACCCCTTGAGAGAACTAGGTCACTTGTTTGACCAATTTTTTACCTTTTTGTAATTATTGTCACATTGCTTTAATTTGTTTATGATCTGTTGTTGGGGAGCCCACTATATTTTTCGTTTTTAGGATCACTCATTTCTTCTTTCTTTCGAATCATGAGTGAGAATGATCATTCCCTATAACTATTTTGCTTATTCAACTGGAGAAAAAAAAAAATGGCTTGTTGAAAGCTCAGGCTAGCTCGAGCTTGTTGAAAATGCTATTCGAGCCGAGCCGATCTCAACTCAAGTTCGAGCTAAGCTATTAAATATTAAGTAACTAGATAATATGTTAACTAATACACATAATACACACACAAAAAATTATTAAGTAACCTATATAGCATATATTATTTAATTACTATTATGCAAACGTAAATTTATATAACTAATTTTTAGTAATATATATATATGAATGAGCTAATGAGTTGGACAAACGATCCAGTCGAGCTTTAAACGAGTTAAGCTTAGGAGCCCTTAACGACTTTTCTCGAGCAAGTCGGGTGGGTACCATTTACGAATCAAGCGGATTTCTGGAGTATCAAGTTCGAGTCGAGGTAAACCGAGTCGGTTGTCGAACGGGCTAATTTATTTACCGCCCTAAACTGCCAAATATATCATTTTAGGCACATAAATTAGGTTTGGAACGTCTTGGTCCCAAACATTCTCATTGCAGTATATCCAATCCCAGTGAGTGCCTCAGGTCCGTATATATGTTTTGGTAGCCCACATAAAAGTAGAGAATTCCTTCTTCTTTTTTTAAATAAAAACATTAAAAAACAATTTAAAAATATAAAACATTTAAAATTATTTTTACATTTATGTCATATTAGAACACTATTTCAAATAAAAAAATATAAAAACACAGTCTAAAAAGCATTACTAACTAACTAGATAGTATGTTACTAATACACACACACAAAATTATTAAGTAACCTATATAACATATATTACTTAATTACTATTATGTATACTTAAATTTATATAACTAATTTATATATATATATATATATATATATATATATATATATATATATATAACGAGTCGGGTAAACGATTCGGTTGAGCTTTAAACAAGCTAAGCTTGTGGTCCCTATCGAGTTTTCTTGAGCAAGTCGGGTTGGTACCATTTACTAATCGAGAGGGTTTCTACAGTATCAAGTTCGAGTTCAACTCGCGCTAAACCGAGCGGGTTGTCGAACGGGATAATTTATTTACCGCCCTAGACTGCCAAATATATCATTTTAGGCACATAAATTAGGTTTGGAACATCTTGGTCCCAAACATTCTCACTACGGTATATCCATTCCCAGTGAGTGCCTCATGTCCCGTATATATGTTTAGAGAATTATTTTTTTTATTTTTTTTTATAAATAAAAACATTAATAAACAATTTAAAAATATAAAACATTCAAAATTATTTTCACCTTTATGTCATATTAGAATACTATTTCAAACAAAAAATATAAAAACACAGTCTAAAAAGCATTAATAAGAGGCACTGCACACTAAGAATGTGAGGATGAAGGGCAAGACCCGATATATAACCCTCTAATGGGACATTAGCAAGGCGTAGGACATGGTAAATTGGGAAGCAACAATGAGGAAGATTGAATTTGCGGAGAGATATATGCAACTGATTATGATTTGTATAAGGTCAGTAACATATTCAATTCTTATCAAAGGGTTGCTGAAAATAAGAGTATAACCCTCTAATGGGACATTAGCAAGGCGTAGGACATGGTAAATTGGGAAGCAACAATGAGGAAGATTGAATTTGCGGAGAGATATATGCAACTGATTATGATTTGTATAAGGTCAGTAACATATTCAATTCTTATCAAAGGGTTGCTGAAAATAAGAGTGTTCAAGTGGATTATTAACTGCTAACCACTAACCATATAACCACAATTTCATAACTACATAACCATTCAGGCCGGTTTCAATTAGTAGGTTTAGGGATTGACGAAAGACGTTAATAACCCAGAAACCAACAACTGGTTTATAATATATATTATATATTAAGAAAAATAATTTATTTTTCCTTTATTAATTATCCCATGAATTCCTTCAACCCATCCTCTCTCCTTTACTTTCTCTTGTCTTCTCAATTGAGGACCATACGCACCCATATAGATGTTGACAAAGGAGATAACCACTATCTATAATCTATCATTTTTCACTATCATAGGTGCACCCTGCACACCCATGAGTTGACAGAGGGGATAACAATATGCTTTTGCACCTCGAATTATACATCTAATGGATTACAAAAATACTTCTTTATTCAATCTTAATTGCTTTCACAATATCTAAAAAAAAATCAACATATATATTCTGTTTTTTTTTTCAAAGTGAATAAAGGGAGAAAGTGGACAACATAAGAAAATACAAAACAAAGGGCAGGGCTCTCTAACAATGACCCCCAAAAGAGCCGATAGTAAGTCAAATAAATGACTTAGATTCATTGGAAGAACGGGGGCTGCCATAGAAGGCTGTAAGCATAAACAAAGTTCAGTAAATGAAACAATCTATGAAATTATGCAGCGTGAACAACACTTCTGTAATTTGGGATGAGATTATTTAGCTGGGAATCAGCACCTAGGGGACTAAGGTTCTAGAAGGTATCCTATACTGCTTGGTGTTGAGTTCTGTAATCTATCACTTTTGGCGCACAAGGAATGAGATTAACACTCAGGACAACCTCTCACTAAAGAACAGCTGCCAAAGAAAATTATTGGGAAGTAAGGCTAGAATAGTTGGGAAGGGAAAATTTATAAAGACTAGAGAGAATCTTGTCTTAGTGTATTTATAGAATTTGCCTTCCGATTTGTTGTTGTAAGCTGTTCTCTGCAGGATGTGTTTTTTTTGGTCTGCTTTCTGTGAGGTTTGTCTCCGGTTTGGAAAGCTTTGTTTGTTGGTTATTTTTCTGTAGTTTTGTTGTTTTGCAGTTTGTGTTCTGGTTTAGTCTGGTTGGTTAGGCCTCTGTGAGGCTGTGTTTTAGCTCGTTGGCGATGCTTGTATTTGGTGCTACTTGGTGTTTTGATTTTGTGCTTTAATGAAGTTATTTATTCATCAAAAATAAAAATAAAAAAAGAAGAAAAATCTATGAAACAATGGAGGTCAGATAGAAGCATGATCGTCTCGAGACCTTTTAATCCTACCCGAATCTTTAATATAAAGGACGTAAATAGAAACATAACCCTTAAAATATATTTAATTGGAATAAGATCCTCTCCATTTCAAATGAAATGGAGAGTATTCATTGTATAAATTAAAATGTAATATTGTAAACATCATCTTTCAATTTTAATGTTAAGCCAATATTCCTCTTTCATTTTAATATTTTTTTTCAAATGAAATAGGTAGAATTCTAAATTAGCATCCCTTTAAATGACTCTTTAATACAAACGCCGTTAATGCGGCTTACGGCCAAATAAATGCCTTTTTTCTTTCTACATTTATAATTGATGTCTTGAATTCTTGTTCGGGGACAATAATGAGAAGAGTAAAGATTGCGTCAATTTTCCCCCGCTGTTTTCATGACACGTCTTGTATTTCTTGTCAGAAGTGGCTCAAACACGGTTTGCCGACACGAGGATCCAACGGTTCACATGAGGAAACTAGTCACATCATGGCCGATGGATGTGACTTTCAAAAGATAGGATAAGGATATCCCCATAAATCCTATTCTAATGACACGTTAGCCAATGGCTGCATCCCACGTTACACAATCAGGTTTGCTTGCCTGTTGGGTCGACTTTAGGACAATACTAGGTGGTGTTTGACAAACAACACCACCACCGCACTGTTTAAATATAAATAATAATAATAATAATAATAATAATAATAATTAGTATAGAAAAATAGAAAAATAATATTAAAAAGTGAAAAATTTTATTTTATAGCGATTTTTTATTTGAATAATAATAAAAAATGAATGATTTAATAAAAAGTAAGAATATTTTTTTTTTTGAAAGAATAAAGTAAATAGTGTGGTGGAATGTCGAGGGATGTGAGAGGGTTTAACAAACAATGAACTTGAAACAATTTAGGCTCTGTTTGGTAAACGTTTTTGTTTCAATACTATTGAATGTCTTTGGTTTAAAAAAGGAAGTAGACCGAAACTGTAGCATATTTGATTAATGTGAAAGAAAAAAAAAAAGTAAGAATGTTTTGTATAAAAAAGTGAAAAAATTTGTTTTGTATTAATTTTTTTATTTGAATAGTAATAAAAAGTGATTGATGTAATGTAAAAGTAAGAATGTTAGAGTTGATTTTGAGAGAAATTTTTTGGGTCTTTGGATCCAGTCCGGCCCACTCCTTTGCCAAACACACCCATCATCATACTTTTTCATTTTTTCAATATTCTCTTACTTTTTACATTACATCAATCACTTTTTATTACTATTTAAATAAAAAAAATTATTACAAAACAAAATTTTTTCATACCAAACATTTTTACTTTTTTTTAAAAAAAAAATTCTTACTTATTTTTACATCAATTAATTTTTGCTACAGTATCATAACAAATATAATTTAATAAACGCACCCTTAGCTTAGACATCTCATGGCCGCCTCTAAACTATGGATAGCTTAATTGAAATCTTAGTAAAAACAAATCATAAAATTATTATACATTTGATTACTTGTTAATTACAAACATAACAAAACTATATATATATAGTGTTTTTGTAATTGATAAGTCTGTGGAGATATCCTTTTCACATTTCTTCAGTTGAGCCACTACCCCACTTAAATGCTTTACCAATGATTGATAACAATACAATATTAGATGCATAAATTATAGAATAATGCCCTCCTTTTTTTTTTTTTTTTTTTTCATGTAGACACAAGCGGAGGGATAGAGGGAGAAGATATTCGATATAGTAATCTCCAATTAATTGAACTACTCTTTGGAAACGGAATAATGTTATTTTTAACACTAATTTATCATATTTATTACATACACATGTTAATGTAACGTGTTTTAAGTCAGTGACATAAAAATTTATTGAAAACATGTCACGTTAATTAGTATAAAACAAAAATAATAAATAAGTGTGAAAAGTAGTATTATTTTTATTTTTTAATATAAAACAAAATTAAGTAAGATTCATAACAATGACTGGATTCAACAAAAAAAAGTGTTTGATTATCTACTCTTCATTTTCCAAGACGGTTGATTGAGACAAGTTAACATGCTCATCAAAAAAAAAAAAAAAAAAAAGTATTGAGACGACACAAAAAGACTCACCAGTCACCACTAACTCTTAGATCCTGCCAGGGGCTTGGGCCAAGGCCCAAGGTCATTCCAGTGATTATATTTAATTGGGCCTAATGTACAATATTAGACTTATTCGTACACAAGAGCAGTGTACTGCCATTAACTTGGGCCGAGGGCATTCCCATGATTACTTATAAGTGGGCTATTGAAACTCTTATGATTGCAAAAAATACTAGTCTTTTTGGGGGTGAAAAATAAAATAAGAGAAAGAACGGGATGGTGTAACGAAAAGAAACAAAATGTTAAAAAAAAAAAAGAAAAAAAAAAAAAAGAAACAAAAGGAAAAAGGAAAAATAAAGAAAAAGAACTAAAGAAAGAAAAAAAATAAAAACTGAAATGATTTATCTTATGAAAAAATATAGTTTTGAGTACTACAGATTTACTATAATCTTTTTACCAAATAATGTCACAAACCATAATTAGTGGGATAATTAATTTAAATTGCATATATGGTTGACAAGTCAATTATTAACTAATTAAGTTGATTGACCATATTTTCTTAATTATTTTACTAATTATAAAATGTCAGGTCAATTTATGCAGAAACTTGTAGTAAAAGCTATAATACTTAGAGCATTCACAATAGACTCTTTATATTTAGCTTTTCCCTTAAAATTTAATAAAACTTATGAAAACACCAATTTAACAAGCTCTCTTCTTTACGTTATATTTAACTTTTGTAAGACATGCTTTCTACATTCTAAGAGCCAAAAAGTTAAAGTTATATAATTTTTTAAGCTTATTTTTTACTCTTCTCTCTATTGATTAGCTTTAAACCAAAGTAGAGAAAGGTATAAGGAGTTTGATGTTTGATTCCTTTTAAAAGTGATTCTCTAAATTTGATTAAATAATTTTTATTTATTTATTTATTTATTATTATTTATTTTTTCAAATTTAACTTTCCCTAACATTTAATTGTGAAGAATATATAGTGAAAACGAGTAGAATGGTTTGTAGTTGGTAGTTGACAATGAATAATTCAATGGCAGTAACTTCTCACTTTACCATTCATTCACCCTTTAATTCAATGGCAAAAGCCTACTTGTGGTAATGGCCAAAATTAATATATTATAGATTAGGCTTCTTCATTACCAATAATATATATATAGAGCTTCTAATCTAAATAAATTTGATCTGCATGGTTCAATTTTTGTTAAATCTTTAAGATGTGGTACACTTTGTGGTAGAGACACTTTGTGTTTATAATATTGTTTTGGATATTTTATTTCATTTGTATGGTACAATTTTTGTTAACTCTTTAAGATGTGGTACACTTTGTATTTATAAGATATGAGATTGTCTTATGAGATTGTATTATGATATATAAGATTGTATGAGATTGATGAATGGAAAAAATTGTGTATTTGACTTTTATGGATTGTATTGTGTATTGTATATAAGGGAAAAATATGGATTGGATTGGATTGGATTGTATTGTATAGGGAAAAAATTTTCCCCATATATATATTAATGAGGGGATGTTTTAATGTTGAAGCGCCCCCATATAAAAATGGGGGCGCTTTCTTGGGCACGCGCCCCCTTTTATAAAAGGTTTATATAGGGGTGCTTGCCCAAGAAAGCGCTCCCATTTTTATATGCGGGCAGGCGCTTCAACACCTCCAAGCGCCCCCTTTTCAAAAAGGGGCCGATGGAGCACAATTTTTTTTAAATTTTTTTTATAAAAAATAAAAAGTAAAAAATTATGGGCAATATGGGAAGTTTTGGATACAATTGGTCATATTGCAAAAATTTGAAACTTTGGGGGGGTGGATTGCAAAAATTAAAACTTAGGTGTTCGAACTGAAAAACGCTATTAACTTTGGGAGGGAGAGGGGGTAAGCTGTAATTTTCCCTATGACCACAGATATGAGGGATACTATTGCTGTTGCGAATGCAAGTGCTGAAGCAGATCTATGGCACCAAAGGCTAGGGCACATGAGTGAAAAATGGCTCAAAGTTTTGCACTCATTGGGGAAGCTACCAAAGTTAAAGTTGATTAATATCGACTTCTGTGAAAATTGCATTTTTGGCAAACAAAAACGGGTGGCAGAACCCTCAGAAATGAGAAGCTGGAGCTAGTTCACACAGATGTCTGGGTGCCAGCTGCAGTCTCGTCCATTGGCGGAAAGTCATACTTTGTGACTTTCATTGATGACCATTCCAGGAAGGTATGAGTTTATTTCTTGAGACAGAAATCTGAGGTGTATAAATTATTCAAGAAATGGAAGGCCATGGTGGAGAACGAGATAAGCTTCAAGATCAAGAAGCTAAGATCTGACAATGGTGGAGAGTACGAGGACACCGGGTTCAAAACATTCTGTTTTGAGAACGAGATCCGTTTGGAACGGACTGTTCCAAGAACCCCACATCAAAACGGGGTGGCAGAACGGATGAACCGAACATTGATAGAAAGAGCCAGAAGTATGGGTATTCAGTCAGGCCTACCCAAGCAGTTTTGGGCTGAAGCAATCAACATAGCAGCCTACCTCATTAATCGAGGGCCATCAGTGCCGTTGGAGCAACGCATACCGGAGGAGGTATGGAGTGGAAAGAAGGTAAATCTTTCATGGTTAAAAGTTTTTGGTTGCATTGCTTATGTGCACATTAGTGATCATGTGAGGGGAAAGCTAGACCCTAAGTCACTAAAGTGCACCTTCATTGGATATGGAGGAGATGAGTTTGGTTATCGACTCTGGGATGATCAACATAAGAAAATCATTCGAAGTAGAGATGTGGTTTTCAATGAGAAGGTGATGTACAAGGATAGAGGTACTGTACAACCTACTAGTCCAGTACAAGATGATCATATGTATGTTGAGTTGGATGATCTTCCTGAAAGTAGTCCGGTGCAGCAAGTTGGTGAGGATCCTCAGCTTGAAGAACCTGCAGAACAACAAGCACCACAAGATCCAACTCCTACGCCTGCACCTAGAAGGTCTGCTCGTCCACATGTACCAAACAGGAAGTATATGAACTTTCTGTTATTAACAGATGGTGGAGAACCTGAATGCTATGATGAAGCATGTCAGGTAGAGGACTCGAACAAGTGGGAGCTTGCAATGAAGGATGAGATGAAGTCTCTCATCTCTAACAAGACATGGGAGCTAGCTAAGTTACCCGTGGGAAAGAAGACTCTACACAACAAATGGGTATATAGAGTCAAAGAGGAACATGATGGTTCCAAGAGACACAAGGCAAGATTGGTGGTCAAAGGCTTTCAGCAGAAAGAATGAATTGACTACACTGACATTTTCTCACCGGTTATGAAACTGAATACCATTCGCTCAGTTCTCAGCATTGTTGCAGCAAAGGGGTTGCACCTAGAACAGTTAGATGTGAAGAGTGCTTTCCTCCATGGAGACCTAAAGGAGGAGACCTACATGCAACAACCGGAGGGTTTTCCAGTCAAAGGGAAAGAGAAACTTGTGTGCAAATTGACTAAAGGCTTGTACGGCCTGAAGCAAGCCCCAAGACAGTGGTACAAAAAGTTTGATGGGTTTATGCAGAGGCATGGCTACAACAAGTGCAACGCTGACCATTGTTGTTACTTCAAGAGGTTTGAATCCAATTACGTTATTTTGTTACTATATGTCGATGACATGTTAGTAACAAGTTCGGATATGGATAAAATCCAGAAGTTGAAGAAGCAATTATCGAGTGAGTTTGATATGAAGGATTTGGGCGCAGCGAAGCAGATTCTTGGGATGAGAATAAATAGGGACAAGCAAAAGGGTACTTTGCAGTTGTCTCAAGAGGAGTACATTGGCCGTATTCTGAAAAGGTTTAGCATGAGTAATGCTAAGCCTGTTAGCACACCCTTGGCTAGTCACTTTCGGTTATCCAAGGATCAGTCCCCTAAGACAGAAGAAGAGAAGGACTTCATGGCTAAGATTCCATATGCCTCAGCTATTGGCAGTTTGATGTATGCCATGGTTTGCACGAGACCAGATATAGCTCATGCAGTGGGAGCTGTGAGCAGATTCATGTTAAAACCCGGGAAGCAACACTAGGAGGCAATAAAGTGGATACTAAGGTATCTACGAGGTACAACTAACATAATCCTATGTTTCAGAAATGGTGAGCTAAAACTACAAGGGTTTGTAGATGCAGACTTTGCTGGAGAGGTAGATCACAAGAGGAGCACTACCGGATATGTTTCACAGTAGGTACTACTGCAGTGAGTTGGATTTCGCAGATACAGAAGGTTGTTGCTTTATCCACTACAGAGGCAGAGTACGTGGCTGTAACTGAGGCTAGCAAAGAGATGATTTGGTTACAGGGATTGTTGGCAGAAATGGGTTTCAGACAAGAGAAGAATGTTTTGCACAATAATAGCCAGAGTGCGATACACTTGGCAAAGAATTCAGCATTTCATTCACGAACCAAGCACATTGGACTTCGGTATCATTTCGTCAAATCACTTCTAGAAGATGAGGTGTTGATACTTGAGAAGATTCAGGGCAGCAAGAATCCAGCTGACATGTTCCAAAACAGTTACTATAGAGAAACTGAAGTTGTGCTCAACTTCAGTTGGTCTTCAAGCTTGAAGACAAATGGACGAGTTGCAGAAGAGGGAATTGCGGAGATTGTTGAGATTCCAACTCATTAGACTCCAAGTGGGAGATTGTTGAAAAATGGAGCCAAATGAGTAAACAATGGTAGCATCTTCTAGAAACCATCAAAAGAATAGTAAAAGGTTGTTGCACCAACCAAGCCGTTGAAGGAATAGTGCATGGTTGTTGCACCAACCATTCTCACCAACCCTTCTATACCTATATAAGGAGCATTAAGCTTCTATGTTTCAAAAAAAAAGCTAAGACAAGAATAGTATAGAGAGAGAAAAAGAAAGAAAGGTTGAGAGAAAAAGGTATAGAGAGATAAGTCTAGTGTTAGGCATATAAGAATTGCAGATCACAACATAGAAGAGTTGTGTGCAATCTTTCTCTGAAATATCTCTTGTAAAGTCTCCCCATTATTTTCTCCCAAAGTAGTGAAATCTCTGCAACTCAGTGGATGTAGGCAGTATTGGCCGAACCACGTATAAATTTCTTGTCTTGTGTATGTTTGTGCGTGTTTATAGTACTAATAAAAAATACATGTGTATGTTCTGTCTAGGAAAGATTGGATTTTAAGTGACACCGATGTGGCTCCTCCAATCTTACCTGGGAACATACCGAGTTGTATCTTTGGTAAAATACTATTTATCGTACTTGTGTGTTGTTGTCTTCTGGACAGATTGGATCCCAAGATCCTGAAGAGGAATTAGTGGCGTCTAATTTCCCAATATAGCCTTCAACTCTTCATCTCACATTAACATAGATATGACCACTCCTTATGCCTTTCCTTCTGAATCTGAGGCTATCGAAGAACTCATCCGTCTCGGTTAGGAGTAGATGCCGGATGCTCGGGGCATCACTGAGTTCGGATATAACCCTGCCGATGAATCCTTGGAGCCTAATGTAACCTTGGGTAGGGTCGGGACTTTCGAGCCCGAGGGTAAATGAACTTTGTAACATTTGAAAATTTTTAATAAAGTTCTTTTTTGCCCCGTCTCGTTTGTTTACCCTTGTGCAATCTTTAAGAATAAACTTACAAAAGTCTAACCTTAAATGCTTGTCCTCGGGAAAGCGCCTTGGAGGTTAAGTTTCCCGAGGTATTTTAGCCTTAGGATGAACCTTCTTCTATGGCTTTTCATCCTTAAAGTTGGCTAAGTTCAGAAAGCGTCATTACAACTATTTTTCTTGAACATTTAGCCTCGGGAAAGCACCTTAACGACTATATTTCACCGAGGTATTTTAGCCCTAGGATGAGCCTTCTTCCAAGGCTTTTCATCCTTAAAATGGGCTAAGTTTAGAAAGCACCATTACGGCTATTTTTCTTAAACATTTAGGATCGGGAAAGCGCCTTAACGGCTATATTTCACCGATGTATTTTAACCTTAGAACAATCCTTCTTCAAAGGATTCTCGTTCTTTAAATGGGTTAAGTTTGGAAAACGCCTTTACGGCTATATTTCACGAACGTTGGCCTCGGGAAGGCACCTCATTGGCTATATTTCTCCGAGGTATATTAGCCTTAGAATAAGCCTTCGTCCGAGGCTTTTTATTCTTTAATTGAGCTAAGTTTGAGAAGTACCTTTACGGCTATTTTCTCAAGCACTTGGTCTTGGGAAGGTACCTTGTGGCTATATTTCCTGAGGTTTTGTTTGACACTATAATTTCAAAATATCTTTTTATTGATGATATGCTTTTACAACTGAAACATCATAACATGAATCTTCTTGATGAAATTACAATGACTTAAATAAAATATTTCTTCAGATGTTCGGCACTCCAAGGCCGTGGAAGTGCTTTTCCCTCTTTATCTTCGAGGTGATACGCTCCCGCTCTATGGCATGCCACCACCTTGTATGGTCCTTCCTAGCTTAGGACTAACTTTACCTCGGCCAAATCTTTGGTTGCGATGGTAACTTTTCGCAAGACCAAATCTCCTGGCTTGAAGCTTCGGTGCCTAACCTTCTCGTTGAAATACTAAGCCACCTTTTCTTGGTATGCTGCCATGGTTACTTGGGCTTGATCCCGTTTCTCCTGCAGCAAGAATAGTGCAGCTTGATGCCTTCGTCATTGCACTATGGCCGAAAAGTCTCCACACGAAAGCTTCTCGATCCAACCTCGGCTGGGATAACTGTTTCAATCCCAAAGGCTAGAGCATAAGGGGTTTCTTCGGTCGGAGTCCTCTTGGTGGTTCTGTATGCCCACAGAACTTTCGGGAGATCCTCGGCCCATTCTCCTTTCTGCTCACCAAGTTTCTTCTTTAGAATTTTAAAGATTGTCTTATTGGTAGCTTCAACTTGTCTGTTCGCTTGGGGATGACCAAGGGATGAAAAGTAGTTCCTGATATGGAGCTTTGAACACCATTCTCGGAATGAGTCACAATCGAATTGCTTCCCATTGTTAGTGATGAATGCGTGTGGAATCCCATACCGACAAATGACATTCTTCAATAGGAACTGCTCCATACATTTGGTCATTATGTTCACCAAGACCTCCACTTTTGCCCATTTGGTGAAGCAATCCACGACTACTACTGCAAACCGAACACCCCCATTTTCTCGAGGTAACGGTATGACTATATCTAACCCCCATTGCAAGAAGGGCCAAGGTGAGGAAATGGGGCTCAGTTCCTCGTGGGGTTGCTTGGAAACATTCGTGAAACGTTGACAATTGTTGCAAGTTCTGACCGTTTTCATTGAGTCCCGACTCATGTTCGGCCAGTAGAATTCTACTCTAACAGCTTTGTGTGCCAACGCCCTCACTCCCGAATGGCTTCAACAGATTTCTTCATGAATCTCTTGAAGGATGTAATCACCTTCCTCCTTGGAGACACACTTGAGGAGAGGTAACATGAAACTTCGCTTGTAGAGGGTTCCATTTACCATCGTGAACTGAGCAGCCTTAGTCTGACAATCACTTGGGAGTCGCTTCGAACCTCCACAAATTCTGCTCCCATCTCCTGAGCTAAGCTTAGTCCTGCTAAGACTGCTTCATACTTGGCTTCATTGTTGGTAGATTTGAACTCCATTCTCAAAGAACTACACAACTCTTCTTTATCTGGTGTGATCAACACCATTCCTGCTCCACCATTCTTTTTTTTTTTTTTTTTGCATAATGGTGAATTCTGCTGAAAATCTGCTAAGGCTTGATATTTGACGGCATTTAGAAGGATATATTTGATGGCATTTGATATTTGGTTCGTGATGAATGTTTTCTTCTCTCAATCAGCTTCATGCATGTAGATCTGGTTGTAACCGAAAAAAGCATTCATGAAGTTGAGCAGCATATACCCAGCTGTTGCATCTACCAAGGAATCAATTTACGGCAGTGAAAAATTGTTCTTTCGGGCATGCCTTGTTTAGGTCAGTGAAGTCCACACACATCCTCCATTTCCCGTTGGATTTCTTGACCAACACTACATTGGCCAACCAATCGGAGTAATACACCTCTTCGATGAACACAGCCTTGAGCAACTTCTCCACCTCTTCAGCGATGGCCGTGTTTCGCTCGGTAGTGAACTTCCTTTTTTTGTTTTTTTTGCTTCACTAGCTTCATTGATGGGTCTACATTCAGCTGATGGACAATTTCCTCGGGACTAATCCCCTGGCATATCTTCGTGTGTCCATGCAAAAACCTCCACATTTTCCTGAAGAAAGCTGATAAGGCCTTTTCGAATCTCTAGGGTTAATTATAAGCCCATCTTCACAATTTTACCTTCCCCCACAATTACTTCTACCAGCTCCTCAGCTGGGTCCCCCTTCGGTTCTCCCTCATTTTTGCTACCCACATTGCTGATTGTTAAGGGAGCAGATTCCGAGGGTTTCTTCAACGAACTGTTATAACACTTTCTGGCTGCAACTTGATCTCTCTTGACTTCTCCGATTCCTTCGGCTGTTAGGAACTTCCTCTTCAGGTGATAAGTTGAAGTTACAACCATCAACTTGTTTAATGATGGTCGACTAATGATTGCGTTGTAAGCAGATGGTCAATCAACCACCAAAAAATTCACCATAACCGTTGCTTGTTAGGGTGCTGTTCCCATTGTAACAAGAAGGGAAATCAGCCCCATAGGTTGGACTTGCTTTCCTACAAATCCAACAAGTGGTGAATCGAATGGTTTGATCCTCTCCTAATTAATGCCCATTTGTTTGAAAGTTGACCAATATGGGATATTAGCTGAGTTTCCATTGTCCACCAAGTTTCAATGGATGGCATGGTTAGCCACTGTCACCATTACTTCTAACGCGTCATTGTGTGGCATTGCAACCCCCTCTGCATCTTCTTTGAAAAATGATAGAATCATTGGATCATTCTTTTGGGACTTTGACGGCCTTTCAAAAAGGAGAACCTCCTCTATATTCACCTTCCTCACATGAGTCTTCCTCGTAGAGTTGGACTCTCCTCCACTAACTAATCCTTTCGAAATTGTATGAATTTTGCCTATCACATCTTGATTCCAAGGATTTTGGCGGTTGTCCAGATCTTTCCTTGGCTCATCACATCTTTGCCTCTAATCTCGTCCTCTTCTGAGTCCTTCATTATTCGCTTACAGCTGCAGAGGCTGGTTCTCCTGAGGGTTTCTATCCCTTTCTCTAACTCCGGCCAAGAAACTCACCAACCTTCCACTTTTGATGAAGTTTTCAATCTCCATCCGCAAGGATATGGAATCCTCGGTCAGCTGACCGTGATCATTATGGTACTCGCAAAAATTTTGGTTGTTGCGCCTCTGTAGAGGAGTTGTCATCTTTGTTAGCCATCTGAAGTTGGGATCCCTCTTGATCTCCATGAACCCTTTGGTGACACTGGTATTCAGAGGAGTTAATCTCTGGTCCTATTTGAGGAAAAGCTTTATCTTCTTCCTCAAACTCTTCGGGCTCCTTTCCTCCTTTCTTTTTTTTACGAAGCTCCCTGGGGCTACCTTGCTGCTGCTGGCTTCACCTTTGTAGCGCTCCAGAATTTTCAAAGTTATTTAAATAGATTATTTTGATGATGATGTTATTTTAATATTCATTTTAGCCAATGATTTTAATTCTTGGAAAATTTATGGTGTTACAGAGAGTGGTAATTAGAGAATGGTAATTGGTGAAATAATAGGATAGTAAGTGGTAGGAATAATAGTATTGGTAGGTAGAATAGTAAGGGAAGGTATAATAGTATTGGTATAGTAAAAGGACAGTAGAATTGTAAATGGAATGTAAAATAGTTAATGGTAGGTATAATAGTGTTGGTAGGTGGAATAGTAAAATAAGGGTAGAATTGTAAATGGAAGGTAGAATAGTATTTGGTTTTTTTCCTATAAATAGAGCTCTTCCCCTTCACAAACTTCACCACTCCTCTCCCTTCTCTTCCACATATTCTTCCATCTTCCACTTTCTACTCGGTCTTTCTTCTTTCTGAGAGTGTTTACTCAGAGCAGAGAGAGAAATGGAGAGACAAAGCACTACAAGAAAGAAGGAACACGAGAGAGAACGGACTTGAGAAACTAGTTTCAAAAGATATACTAGTGGTGTTAGTCAAATTGGATCAACTAGATCATTCAGACCACTTTTCGCTTCAGTCTAGAGGTAAGTAAGTTCACTACCCCTTCTAAAGTTATCATGTCGTGCAATTTATGTATTTTTGTAAATATTCATTTTTATTTACATATTATGAAGTTATGTGGCATGCATAAAAGATTTGAGAAAAAGAATTTTGTGAACAAATGTTGATTACAAGAAATAAAAATAATGATAAACCCTCATACTTGTTGCCCTAAGATGTATCAAAAGAAGTACAAAGAGAAGTACAACAAATGAGTTAAATGTTTATGAAATGAGGGCACATGTATGGAGGAAAGTATTTTTGGCCCTAAGATAAGGAAGGATGAGAGGAGTTCGGTACTGATACTCGGATGGAGGCGAAATCATTGAAGGAGGCTATGCAAGAAGGTGGTATTCCATCAACATGACTGTTGAGTGCACCAAGAAAGAGTTAATTGACGGTCGGGCATGGCTGAGGCCACAGTTCAGTGCCATGGTCACAAAGACCCACAACCCTCGTACACAGGGGTAACAGTGTACATAGGCCATAATATGAGAAAATGATAATAGAATTTCAACGATGATATACAATGATGATTTATAATAATGCATTATGATGATGATTTATGACGATGATTTATTACTAGATGTAATAGTATGTATATGCTACGGGAGATGCAACCGTACATACATATATTATTATGGCTGGTTGTATATATATTTGTGAAAACATTTTTTTTTTTAAATTGAGGACGATGAGTAAAACTATTTATGGTTGTGGACTTTACTTGCTGGGCCCCTTTGGGCTCATTCAGTTTTATTTCTTGTTTTCAAGTAAAAAGGACGCTGGAATAGGAGGCAGTAATGGGGGCGGGAATAATTATTAACTTTCAAAGTCTTTTCATATCAGTTATTGTAATAATATGATATTCCGCAACTAAAGTTTAATGTTTTATAATTTCGCTTGTAATAAAATCTCTTGAAGAATGTTTTATACATTTATCGTATCCTTTAAAATCAAGCACTTTGATAGACCTTATAGATTTTTGCAAAAACTTTTGTTGTAAAAGAAGAAAAGTGGCAAACTCAGCCTTCACGGGCTGGGGATGTTACAACCTTGGCTACTTTCCCCTTTAGACTTCATCTGGGCTCCAATGGCTTCCTCCTGGTTTATAAACTCTTCGGTTTTGTTTATAAACTGACGAAGAGTTACCAACGTAGGTCTAGCTAACTTGGCCATCAGCAGCCCTTCGTTTCTGATCCAGTTCATTAAAGCTGAGAGCATCGTTTCTTCCTTTAGGCTTTCTACACTTAGCTTCTCTCAGTTTAACCTAATCATGTAGTCCTTCAATGACTCATTCTTCCCTTGCACAAGGGACATCAAATCGGCAAAGGACTTCTTTCTCTTCCGGATCACCAAAAATTGAGTTAAAAACTAGCATTCGAGGAAATCGAAGTTGTCTACAGACTTGGGAAGCAACCTTCCGCACCATTCTTTGGCAACCCCTTTCAAGGTTAAAGGGAAAGCTTGGCATGCGATCTTGTCGGGGGTGTCATGGAGGATGAGGTGAGCTCAGAAGCTCTCCATATGATCAGTCGGATCTTCTCACCCATCATACTTATCGACGTGAGGTAATTTAAACTTATAAGGAAGAGGAAACCTCATCACCCGATCAGTGAACGGCAAATTCGTATTTTCAATCAGATCCTCTGCCACCGATCGATCTTCTCACTGAGCCATCTGACGAGCCATCTCCACATACTTATGTTTTAAATTTGTCACTTCTTCGTCAACATTGGTCACATGATGCCTTTTGTGATGAGACCTTTCGTGATGAGAACCAACTCCACCTTGAACTGTTGTTTCGTGGTCGCCCCGAGCAGAACTTTTGTGATCACCTCCAACTTCGGCTCGCTTTTCTCTGCTCCTCTCTTAACACCCCTCTTCATGTTCTCGGTCCCCTCTAGCAATGAGTCGGGAAGCAATATCCTTATTCTACTTCTTCAAGGCGTCCATGGTTTCGGTTATACGCTTCATTTGATCTTCCAATGAAGCGATTCGACCTTTCGGATCAGCTGATGTCCCAGGATTTCCAGCATTGTCTCTAGAGCGTGGTCACCATGTCAAATTTTGTGTGTTAAGAACAATGAAAATCAAGGGTTCCCACAGACGACGCCAAATTGTTGATGATAATTTTTTGAGGAGTGATACTGCACGGAATTCGAGGAGTCGTTGATCTGCAAAAGAGAGAAATTAGGATAAGAGCTGTTGGGGTGTGCCAACGAGGAATAGCTCTGATGCCTAAGTCAGTATTTAATTTGGGAGAAGGGGAGCAAGTAAGAAATATGAGCTTGAGAGATTTGTGATTACCAAATAATGAGCTGGAGCTTCCCTTATATAGGCATCAGGTAGCGGTTGTCATTCTCCGATTCTTGGCCCCATGTTCCTGAGGATCCACTATGCGCAATGCGTGACGAAGTGGATCATGGGTTGTGGGTTATTCCACGATCATGAGAACGTGGGTTTGGAAAGTGGCTTGGCCATGCTTATCTTGGATGTGGGCTTCCGAGTTATCCTCGGGTACACGTGTCTCGGTTGGACACTAACAGCTGGGCCACGTTCTAGTGAACATGGGACTTTAGCTTGGGCACTGGGAGTACACCACATTTATTAGTGAATGTGGGGTTTCCTTCATTTGCTGAAGGACCATTGTACCCTCAGTGAAAAGACTACCATGCCCTCGGTGGGTTGGCCATGCTTCGGTTTGGGCCGAGTATGTCTCGGCTTAGGCTTGTCTTTGCATATTGGACCGGGCCTAGAGACCTGTTGGGCTTAAAGTGGTTGATCCATTACCCAACATGATCCATGTAAAATAGCTAAATTGTGTTAATAAAAACCAAAATTTAAAAATAAAGATTTGTCTGATAGTTCTAAAGTCACATGTTGGATGTGTGTAGGGTGTCTTTCATGTCTTTGTACTTCACTGCATTCTTTTTATGTTTCCATGCATAATATTAAATTCCTTTCTTCTCTCAACTATCAATATCTCCTCAAGTACTAAATGGCTATGTTACCCTTTTTAAAACTTGCTTTAATTAACGAAGCCTATGGAGGGATATAATTACTTAAATGTCTTTTTGCTGAATTTAGATCATTTCCACTTCAAATGAATTTGAGGGGATTCAGTTAATTTTATTTGAAGGGCAAATTTGTCTAAAAAATATGAAAGGATAATTTTGCCCCTATAAATAAAACTAGCTGGATCCCAAAAGATCCTTGTCCCTTTTTACTCTTTACTATCAATCTCTCTTCAAGTAAATGACTAAGTTACCCCTTTTGAAACTTGAGCCAACTTGAAGAAAAAGGTCAAGCATAGAAGAAGAATAAACGATGAAAAAGAAGAAGAGGAGCGACATTAGGGGCTGGAGAAGGAGGAGTAGGGATTGGGGGCAAAGGAACTAAATAATTACTTGTAGAAAGAATTTCAAAATTTTTTTTTGTAGGGGGCGGGCACCCCTGTCTGTCCTCCTTTATCTCCGCCAATGTATCCAGGTTTAGATTTTGAGCTAGTTACAACTCATGCTGTGTTCAAGGGGTGGACCTACCTCGAAGGTTAGGAACTTTGGCAAACTCCAAATTTTTTTCAAATCCTTATAAAAGTATTGTTTTTTATATTATGGCTAAATATTTTTTTTCATCTCTTATATAGCTAGATGATTTAGTTTATATCCTCCCTAGCTAGATACGTACAACACTGCTGTTAAGTCAACTTTGAAGTACATGCATGTGCATTTAATTGCTATCTCCACTATGTAATAAGGTTTACACATTATTTTAGCCGTAGCCGAGAAGTTGTATATATATGCGTTTTGGCTGAATATAATCTCTTGCACGGCTTCCCCTTTAATGCCAGCACAAGCTAGCCTCTGTGGGGGGGGTCCTAGTACATTGATAAATCTCCAAGTTACATCATCTGAGCTGTTTCTTTCACTCTGTAACATTAACACACATGAGCAGCAATGCGGCAATCCACCCATCAATGCTACGTACTCAGCTTTACTACACATATCCCTAGCTAACTAATTCCTATTTCATTATAATGCACTCTTGGAATGGGAGGAACTGAGCTAGGGGATAAGAATGGAGACGAATGGCTCGAAAAAAAGGGGTGGTATCGGCCGCCCTGGAGGTGGCGAACCACTCCCATTGGCCAAAGAGGGTGGCTCGACGACCACCCTTTTTGTTTTTGTTTTTGAGAGTTCTCATTGGAAAAGGTCAATGTGATGCATGCACGTGTCTGGTTTTCTCTCTAAAGAGACAGAAAAAATAGGCAGGAGGTCTTTTTTACCAATGGTTGAAACTTCGGAAATGTCGTTTACCATTTTTTAAATATAAAAGGTAAGATCGAAAAAGAGGCCTAACTCAGGGTAGGGGGGAATCAAGTGTATTTTTTATATTTTCTCCTGAAAATTAAATATATGATGAGATTAATATGAGAGAGATTAGAGCGCAGAAGTTGTGAGAAAGAGTCTGATGAAACGTTAGAGCTACATCTTGTATTGGAATATATGAAATTGTATTACAATGGTCTATATTTATATAGAGGCTAAACTAAATAAGGAAGGAAGAAAACCTTACAAAGAAATAAAATAGAGCATAATTTAGACAATATAAAATATTATAACATCCCATCAAATCTAAGGTGTAAGCTTAAGTTTGAATAAGAACGATAATTTAAGGTCCTCAAAATTAATTAACTCGGAGGGAGTGAGATTGAGGCCACACAATTTGCCAGTCATTTGGTTAAAAGGTCATGCTGTGAAGAGTTGAAATTGTCATTAATTTACTTGGTTAAAATCTCGAGCCGTGTAATTCTAATGAGAAAACCTTCGATCCGGATGGACCGTAAAAACTCCTTATTTTACAGCCTCCAATAGAATATCGACATATCATCTTAAACACCAATAGGTATTGCCCACCCACAAAAGTTCAAAACTCTTATGGCCCAACACCGTGTGTGCCCCATGACTTTTGCTCTCCCATATCATTTGCATGACGTGTCCCACGAGGACAAATTAAAAGATCAAAAATTAATTATATATGAAGTTAAAAGACTCATATATTAAATAGGGAAAAGGATATTATACCCCCTATAGTTTGGGGCAATTTTTAATTCAATCTTTAATATTTCAATTTTTGAAATGTACCCCCCTAAACTTTTAAATTTTGACAATTTGATCAATTTTATCCTAAACTTTTTATATTGTCCCTAATTTTTTATTTTTTTATTTTTATTTTTAAAAAATCCGGGTGGCTTTGGCCATTTGGCCATTTCTACACCTCAATTTTATTTTTATTTAAAAAAAAAAAAATTAGGGGCAATATGAGAATTTTGGGATAAAATTAGTCCAATTGCAAAATTTTAAAAGTTTGAGAGATTGTATTGTAAAAATTGAAACATTAGAGGTCAAATTAAAAATCGCCCCAAACTTGAGGAGTAAAGTGTAATTTTTCCTCTTAAATATCTACACGTAGCTTCATCAAGTTTCTATATATTACAACAGCATCTCCATTTTAAGACAAGGGTTTTACAAACATGGTGCAATCAAAGAAGTTCAGAGGTGTAAGGCAAAGGCATTGGGGCTCATGGGTCTCTGAGATCCGTCATCCATTGCTGTATTTACATCCATTACTCTTGCTTTCTCTTCTCAAAACTTTTACCCCTTTTTGTTTTCTTTTATTTCTTCCAACTATTGCATTAAAATACAGAGCATATATATATATATTGAGTCCCCTGTTTGTTGGATACATATATATATGTGTTGCAGGAAAAGAAGGGTATGGCTTGGGACGTTTCAAACTGCAGATGAGGCAGCAAGAGCGTACGACGAGGCAGCCATTTTGATGAGTGGACCAAACGCCAAAACAAACTTCCCAATCGCCACAAATCAAATGGGCAATCATGAAAACTCCCCTGCTTCTTCTTCTTCTTCCACTGCACTTTCTGCATTGCTTACTGCAAAGCTCCGCAAGTGCTGCAAGTTCCCATCTCCTTCTCTCACATGCCTGAGGCTTGACACTGAGAATTCCCACATTGGGGTCTGGCAGAAACGAGCAGGGCATCACTCTGACTCCAACTGGGTAATGATGGTTGAGTTAGGAGGGAAGAATGGGAGGAGAATGGCTGAAGAAAACATGCCCGTTTCAAGGACAGGAGAAATAGAGGGGCCTGAAGGTGGAGATGGGAGGGATGAGGAGCAGAGGCTTGCATTGCAGATGATTGAGGAACTTCTGAATAGAAATTGATTGAACAAAGCGTGGGGGCAGCGTCCATGTGCTTGGTCCTTGGCAGTGCTCAAAGTAGAGGTTTGTTGCTTTAAAATCATGAGGAGGAGGTGGTATAGTCACCCACATATGTTGATTTAGATTCCCACATATTTAATTTCTTTGGCTTTATAGGAAGTATGTAGTTACCATAGAAATTTATTGGTAGTGTCTTATTTAGCAATAAATTTAATATGTGGGATATAAAGTGGGCTTTTTTTTTTTTTTTTTTTTTTTTTTTTTAATCTAGTTTTCGATTGTCTTTTTTTCTTTTTCTTAAAAAAATTATTATCCACCTCTATTTCTTCTGTTTGCATGCATGTGTTTGTAGCAACTTTGGTAAAATCTCATCCGTTAGCATAAAATATTAGTACTACTCATGAGATGAAGCTCTGTGAATTAAGATTTTGGTATATTACAGACCAAGAACTGGTCTGATTTTGATGTAGGAAGCTGAATCTACAAGCAAAATAATCACTATTCTTTCATAGATCCAAGAAAAATCAAGGAATTGTGGGGAAAGCTGAGGAAAAATCACTCACCCAGTGTTTCTTATTGAAAGTACATAAACTCTAGCTGTCAAGCCGTCCTTATTGAGCTTCAATAAAAGTAGGATCACATCCCTTAAATGACAAATGACAAAGCAGCTATTATTGCAACTTTCTGAAAGATATTCGTATTTTTATGTATGGACACTTTTAAACTAGCAAACTTTAGAACGAAGAACTTACTGTAAAATACAAAATTTTAGCCATTTAAATAAGCTTTTCAACATCACCTTGTTAGTTTGTCTCCTGAGATTTCAGAATCACAAGATATTATTATTTTAATATGATTAGTATACACATAAATCGGCATGCATGCATCATTATTTTCATGTTGGAGATAAGAGTAGTGATAATCATAACATGTTCTCATACGTATGTATATTTTATAATATTATTTTTTAATATTACTGTTCCAATTTTTTTAATAATATAATACTATTATAATATACCAACATGAGTTTACTCACGCTGCTGTTATGATTATCACTATTCTAATATTGTATTATGATTATTTTTTTAATATTATTTCAAATTCTTCATTGAATTTGAAATGTTTTTGTCTCCATCTTTTAGATGTCTAGTCAATTCCTTCAACCCCATCATTCTCAATAGCAAAGCAACTAGTACTAAAAGAGAAATAACTTGCACTAATTGCAACATGACTTTGAATATTATATCTGAAATTCTTCACTCCAACTGCAGATAAGTTAATTTCCACACGCCTTATAATTATTTTTCTCAACTCACTCTCCACAAAAATTTCCCAAAATGATCAATTATTTTTTACAACGGAAAACCAAAATTTTCTCTAACATCAAGATTTTAATTAGGAAAACCTGATAGAAAAATTTCAACTCCAACTCCAAAAAAATTAACATAATTAATTTTCTCAACATCCTATTAAGATACTTCATTCTTTAGACTTTTGTCAAGCACATGGTGGACTTTGTTCTCTTCAACAATTTGTATGGTATCAATCGAAGAAAAACTTAAAACTTATATCCTTTAATAGATCATCTTCATCAAGATAGTCAACGTAGATTGGTGGAGAGTCTTAAACAACTTAAGAATCTCCTTAAGCAAATTCATCTTCCTCTTTGATGAAGCGTGGTGTAGTGGGTCATTGAATCAAAGAGCACAAAACTAAGAAAATTTAAGGAATTATAGGAAACTAAGAAAAATCACTCATAAAGTGTTTCTTATTAAAAAATTATGAAAAAAACATAGATTGATAGTCAAACTATCGTTATTAGACTTAAATAGACGTAGGGTTGTAGCCAAAAAAAAAATAAAAAATTCAGAACCACCTTGCCGCTATCTTGTTTGAACACGGTAAGGCACATTCGAACACAAAAACACTTCACACTTTAGTTTGAACGGCACTACAAACACCATTATGGTTGAGGCTCTTGTAACCTCGTTTGATCAAACATGCTTCAATCAACATAGCAATCAACGCTCCTTGGAGCTTATCCTAAAGAACACCCTGTGACATCGTTCGAATGACCTACGGTCGAACTAGTGATCGATGGATTCTGACCCAAACCATGTTTTGCAATCTTGTTCGAACGCCACCTTTTATCCTCAAATTTCTTCATGTTATTCTAGGCTACTCAATCTACTTCCTCCCCTCGAGTTGGAGAGATTCTGTTCTCGAATTCGCATTGTCATTAGAAGAATCACTAGTGTACGTTTGATGTGACTTGGACAAGTCAACCGACGATATTCCTAAAATACCATTATTTCCTTCGTGCATCATGTGAACTTTTTTTCTTTCTATTTATCATGTTATGCCGATGTGAAATCATCCAGATGTTACACGGATCGTCTGAACATTTTTTCTTGACTTCCAAAATTTCAAAATGTTTTGTAAAGCTCAATTTCTTAATCCGTGTTAATGGTTTTCTATTATTAATTATTAATCCTTTTAGTGCTTTTAGACTATCATAAATTTATTCAATTTCCCCTTAGGTTATTGTTTGGGTTATAAATAAGTTCTTCCTAATATTAGTTTTTGCCACGTGTTTTAGCAAGTTTTTACATCCCACCCTCCTTATAAAACTTCGTGGCTTTAAACCTAATACAGGGTTTTAGTAATGTGTCTCAAACACCTTCTAAAAGTTTTAAACAACAACGTCAAACCATAGGCAAATAAATTAATTAAGACATCAAAATCAAAATCTATGCTAAAATTAAGGAAATCATCATGTTTAAACACAGTAAAACATAACAATGTGCAAATAGATGTCCAAAATGCCATGAACTAAATAAAATAAAAATAAAGTGGCCAACGTCATGTCAAAAGTCGTCCAGACAATTAGTTGCCGCTGGTGATGGAGGACTAAAGAGATTTGGCAATGTTGCCCATGACCCATAGACTTATTGCCTGTGTTTGGCAAAGGTTTTTGGGCTTTTTTATCATAGTAAAAAATGATTGATGTGATATGAAATTTTAAATTTTTTATAAGATTAAATATCTAATTCTTTCATAGAGTTTTATCACTTTATTTTTTACCCCCTAAGATTTGGATTACAGAAGGTACTTGTAGTTTTGATAAAGATGAAGCTAGTACCTCTATTAAAATTCCGTTCAAAACTTAATGGAACGCCAAGTCAACATCAATCAAATGTCTCCATGTATCATGTAATTAATTTTTTAATTTTTTTTAAAAAAGTTATAAATATTAAAAATATTTTTTTTTTCAAAAAAAAATAAATAAATAAAATTTGGGAGCCACCCCTTGGCCATTTGGGGGGTGGCTGGCCACCCCCATCTAGCCGGATGGGGGTGGCCGACCCACCGCTGGTGGGTCTTGGGGTGGTTTCAGCCACCCCTTGGCTCCAGCCACCCAAGGTGCCAAGGGTGTAATGCCTCGATATTTGAGCGGAGGTGGTATTTCGTCGTTTTCATTATCGGAGTGAGGTGCTTCGCCTTCCTCAACGACAGGGAGATCAAGTCTTTGTACCATAATTCTATACAAATTAATTAACGACTTATCTATATCAAAGCAAACAACAAAATCACTCAAATATGTAAATAACATAGTTGGGCTTCTATTGCTAATACTTTATTCTCAAACAAAAGTTTTTATAAAAAGTTATGAGTCTTTTATTTAGTGAAGCTCTTGTGTTGTATACCCTAGTTCTAGTATGATACTAAATTTCCCATAGAGCAAGCCGCTTTGATACCATAATGTAACGACTTCGATATTTGTTAGCTCAAATATCATATTGGGGCGTTACAAAGGGGGTGGCCAAAACCACCCCCAATGGGTATTGGGGGTGGTTTCGGCCACCCCCATAGCCAGCCACCGGCCAAGGGGGTGGCTTTGGCCACCTCCTTTTTTTTTTTTTGAAAAAGTATATTTTTTTAACCTTTTAATTTAAAAAAAATAAAAAATTAATTATACGACACGTGGCGACATTTAATTGGTATTGGCGTGGTATTCTATTAAGTTTTGGAAGAAATTTTAACAGAAGTACCATATCCGTTTTTATTAAAACCACAGATACTTCCTGTGATCCAAATGAAACCCTAAGAGGCAAAAAATAAAATGTTAAAACCCTAAGAGGGAATTAGGTATTTAACCATTTTTTTTTCTATGAAAATGTTTTATTTTGTAGTCTTTTATTTTATTTTATTTGAATAGTAATAAAAGTAATTGATGTGATATAAAAAATAAGAATGTTGGAAAGTGAAAAAAAAAATAAAAAAAATAAAAAAATAAAGACTTTTTTAGGCCTTTGCCAAACAAGGCCATTGACTTTGGTCATCTTAGAGCCCTCAATGTTTAAAGATTAACCCATTAAAACTTCAATTTCAGATTATTATTTGTTCACTTTTTCAAATTTTGGCAATACATGCCTAATTTTGTACTTAAAAAAATAAAACAAAACAAACATTATAGGTATAAGCATAAGTCTTCTCATTATCAAATTTTAGAATGCTAAATAGTCACTCCTACTACTTTTACTACTTGTTGAGGCACTTCTTGGGTTATTGTCAAGATGTCTAACGAAAAATTACCCGAGTTTAAACGCATTGAAGTGAGAGGGATCACGCCAGCCTAAGCCGGCTAACGGCTAGTGGGACACCATAGGCCTGCAAAGACTACTCAATACTCATGCACAAAATCTCACAAGAAAGACAAAAGGGGCCACTTAAGTGTAATTAATGATGGAAATATGAATGTATATATCTTACTTTTGAGAAACAATATGGCATCGTATTCTCTCTAATGAATTTTAAGAAAGAAAATCTAATCAATTTTTCTCAATAATTGGTAAGAATGCTCCATCTTACATAGATGCTATGTCAACGTCAACACCTATTAGTGATTGGGTAGATGATTAACTCGTATTAACTTAAACATGATCTTGGTTTATATTAATCCATCTTTCATTTCAAATGAACCAATTTTTTTTTATTTGAAATTAAAATTTTTATGATCTACCTAAATCTTTCTATGTTTTTATTTGTACTCTTGTAATTTGTATCAACTCTGTTTGTGAATTTTGTGTTTATTTTTTGGAAAAATTATAGTTTATCCCCTCAAAGTTGACAGCATTTTTCAATTTGAACACTAAAGTTTTAATTTTTGCAATTCACCCCCACAAAGTTTCAATTTTTTTTTTTTAATTCGACTAATATTATCCCAAAATTTTCATATTACCCATAATTTTTATTTTTTATGAAGAAAAAAAATTTGAAGGTGCAAAAATAGCCAGATAGCCAAAGGGGTGGCTACGGCCCACCCCGAATTTTATTTTTTAATTTTTTTATAAAAAAATTAAAATAAAAAATAAAAATTATGGGCAATATGGGAAGTTTTTGATACAATTGGTCAAATTGCAAAAATTTGAAACTTTGGGGAGTTGATTGTAAAAATTGAAACTTTAGTGTTCGAATTGAAAAACGCTGTTAACTTTGAGGGGGTAAACTGTAATTTTCCCTTATTTTTTTGTCCAAGAAAGAATACCTAGCTAACCACTTTAAAGTAATAAATATCATTGAACATATTTATATTTTTTAAGAGATTTCATGAATTTTCACTCATTTTGACTCTATATTACAAAATTTAAATTTTTTTAATTAAAAATATCAAACTTTCAATTTCTATCAATTACTCCCTTCATTAAAGTTAATGTTTGATTAATTTTGATCGAGATTGATGTAAGAATTTGGTTATCTCATTAATGCCACAACCATAATGACTCAAGAAAACTCAAAATGTTGGTTCAATGGAGTTGCATAAACGACATGATCACATGGCGTGATGAACCAAAGAATGATGAAATCATGTGAATGTACACCACAAATCCGCCATGTTTTCTCATTGTCAGTTATCATCAATCGAACAATGACTTTGTGCTTGTGTTAAAAAGGTCGCATGATCACTATGAAAGTTTCACCAAATTTCTGAAACTAGAAACCTGATGTGATGTGACTGATAAACATGTACAATCGTTCTTGTATTTCTCAAAGGTTCTATCAGGATAAGCTCGAACAACAAAGAAGCACCGCATGTGATGAGTCTTGCGTATTTAATATTTAGAAAAAATTACAGTTTATCCTTTAAAGTTGACTGTATTTTTTAATTTGAACACTAAAATTTTAATTTTTGTAATTCATCTTCATAAAGTTTTAATTTTTTTCAATTCGACTAATATTATCTCAAAATTTTTATATTACCCTTAATTTTTATTTTTTTTTAAAAAAAAAACAAAACAAATTTGAAGGTGTAAAAATAGCTAGATGGCAAAAGGCCACCCCGAATTCTTTTTAAAAATTTTTATAAAAAATTATGGGCAATATAAAAATTTTTGGATACAATTAGTCAAATTGTAAAAATTTTGAAACTTTGGGGGGTAAATTGCAAAAATTAAAATTTTAGTGTTCGAATTGAAAAATGCTGTCAACTTTGAGGGGTAAACTATAATTTTTCTTTAATATTTCTTGAGATTATGAGCATTTACAGCAGACTCTTTAATTGGAGTTTTTTTTTTTTTTTTTCTACGTTTATAAAAAAGGTTAAAAAAAAAAAAATACCCATAACAGACTTTTTAAATGATTTATAAATATTAGGATCGTTATAGTATAATATAAAAATATAGGGTTTTACTGTAACAATCCAAATGATTATTAAATAAAATAAATAAATAAATTAAAAAAAAAATTGTTTCTCCCTCCTATCACAACACACCTCTCAACGCAACATCTTTCTCTTTCCTGTCAACACACCCATCCCTCTCTGCGAATCAGCCATAAAATACTGCCATAAAAACTTTCCCAAAACACTGCCATAAAAAAAAAAGTAGAAGGTGGTTCATAAAAAAAAAAAAATAATAATAAATAAAATAAAATTATAGCAACGGTTCATTTAAATTTTTTTTAAAAAAAAAAAACAAAAAAACAAAAAGACAATCAGAGAATGAAATTGACAAAATAGCTATGGGTTGATTAGTTAAGAGAATCATTAAAAAAAAGTAGAAAAATAAAGAATAAAAAAAATAAAGAAAAGTAAAGAAATAATATTTAATTGATATAGAGAAAGATAAATGGAAGCTATTGTAAAATGTACATAAATAGAAAAGTAAAAAGTAGTTCGTTTCCTAAACTTAACGAAAATCAATGGAAAACTCCTGTGAATACTTTATATATAAGGAAAATGATGTTTTCCCCATTTTTAAACTTTAAAAATTGACATCAGGCATTTTATATTGCCCTTATAGTTATTAAAAAAACCCATTTGAAAAAATTAAACAAAAAAGAAACTGAAAAACACAAAAAAAAAAAAAAAAGTTGTTGTTGTTGTTTTCATATATATATAATTTTAATATTTAATAACTTTAATGGTATTTTGGGGAGAAAAATGCAAAAATGTCTAATTTAACGCACAATGATATTACATAGGTCTTTACTGTTAAATTTTTTTTTTTTTTGAAGTAATTATAAAATGAACGATAATTCAAAAGCTATAATCTCTTATCCATTTAAGGATAGACAAAAACCATACAGGATCTACTTTGGAGCTTTCTGGTCTATAGTAATGCAAATTGCTGCTTTTGGTGGTGGAGATTATCCGGGCTCTTGGCCATGCCTTCGCATGTTATCTTCAACCAATGGCTTCAAGTGTTGCCCTCCATGTTATCATCAATATTCTTCATTTCCATTGCATGAGCTCTTTCGTTTGCAAAGTACAGGAAGTTTTCTCCTAGTAGCTGAAAATAATAGTAACTATTATAAATGTGACATGTTACTGAAGCAGTCAAAATGAATTCTTCTCTTAAAATGCTTCTTCTTAATTTTTTAGGAAATATTTCTTATTCAGAAAACCATACGACATCTTTTGGCTTAAAGCTTTTTTTACATGATAAAACGTAAAAACATGATGAAAATATACACAATTTTTACTGGTAATATGCCACATTTTAAATAGGTACCATTTTCCAAGTCGTTAAATACAAAGAACGGCTTGAATATACCTACATCATTGATGTTTTTAGACAATGCATGTCGTATAGTATGTTACAAATTCAGTCTCAAAGTCGTTCATAGATGGCTTTTTAAATCATCATTTGATTAAAATTCAATCAAGAATTATCTCATATTCAATATTAATTTTAAAAAATTACATATAATTGTGAGAAAATGAGTGTAAAAAGTAAAAGTAGCATTATTCAATTAATTAAGGGGTCTTCGTTTCGAGTATTGCTACAAGTCCTTTTTGTGTCTCTCAAAAAATGATGTGTCTCTTAAAATCACAATTAATCTTGTGATTGATTACTATTAGATTTTGATCAAATGGTGATTTTAAAAGCCACCTCATTTGTTTAGGAATACAAAAGTGATATAAGAAAAACTTATTCAATTACTGTATTGCTCCTCGTCCAACTGTAGGCTCCCTATGCAAACTTCAAATTTCATTGTACATCCTATGGGTTATTTAATGAGAGATTAGCCTTTAATTAAGGTACTAACTAGGTTGGCCAAATAGTGTCCTTAAATTATGTGTCGCACTAGGTTGGCTAGATGATGACTTATTGACATGATCGAGTAGGAGCCCTTATTGGGATTTTAGAAATGACAAAGAAAAAGCTCATCCCCGGCCCATTAATTATTATTTAAGTTAAGAATATATAATTAGTGTTTAGAGGTTGAGCAATGAATATGGGAATTATTATCTATAATTAATATTTTTGTATTAATTGCTGTAACGGCTGCTCATTTAATTCTCACAAATACTAACAATAATTATTTATCCCTCCTAAGTACACTATCTAAATCCTCATTATTTCAAATCCTTCTGCCTATATAATAGACACAAGGGCAATAATTGAAATTAGAAATAGTTCATTAGGTTCTGCAAAGTGGTCCTTGTAAAAGCTGTGGCTGCAGTGTAGCTATACTATAATTGAGAAAGAGATAATTTAGTTCCCAAGAGGTAGTTCAATCGATTAGGACCACGCCTAATGAAGCGATGGTCACTAGTTCAAATCTCCATCCCCCCTCTTGTGTGGACATGTCAAAAAAAAAAAAAAAAAAAAGATAATTTAAGTTTTAAGAAATTTAATTATGTAGTGCACCATCACTTTATAAGGGATTTTTTTTTTTTTTTTTGGTGTAAAATCGTATCATTTTTCAAAGAAAATTTGATGCACTAGATTGCAGTTCTTGTTCAAACATTATGCAATGGGATGCACACACGTGTATGTCATCTCTTTTTTACATATATAGGAAGATCACTTTTTCTTCACAAACTGGATTGCTTTAAGACGGACTTCTTCTATTGATGCTTCTAGGGTTTAATGTGACCTCAATTGAATTTTGTAGGTCCTAGACTTTCCAAAAGATTCATATTGAATATTTAATTGAAATGACATAAATCTTTTATAAACTAGGTAGTAAGAATTTTTACAATTCAATCTCTAAGAAAGTGACATTTGAAAATCATATGACTTTTTAATAACATGTGCTTTTCACATACTTTTTTAATAGCATTAATAAAAAAGCCTCGCTTCCCCCCAAATTCCCCTCCCATTCCACCAAAGCCAATATATATTTGGCGTGGTCCGTCCAACCAAAAAATTAGTCTACATATATCAAATGTTATTGGGGACCATGCCACATAGTCCTTAGAGGGATAGGAGGAGATGGATGATAATGTATAGCATTACTCAATAAGAAATGATAAATTTCATCATTTAACTTAATTACTTATTTTATTTTAGTAGTGTAATAAGAGTTTTACCGCTCATAATATTCTTACAAGGAAAATAGAGATTTATGCTAACAAACTCCTATTTTTGTACCGAGGTCACTAACAATGCCCCTTTAAACATCAAGTGAGGAGTAAGTTATCTCTCAAAAATTTATAATTACATTTTAAAACCCTCTGAATTTTCAAGAGCAAATATATTTTTATGCATTAAGGCTCCGTTTATTTCGACGTAAAATAATTCCTGAAAAATATTTTTCGTATTTTCAAGTGTTTGGTACGACATAAAATATTCCAGTTTGACTAAAAATTGCCTATTTAATTTATGTAAAATCATTTATATTTTTGAAAACCATAAATCATTTTTCAAATTTAAACAGCTCATTCTCAAATTGACGAACACAATCGGAACGTCATTGGGACCCCGCCAAGACCCGATCGGAGCCCCACCGGGACCATTAGCAATTTTAGATTTAAAGATTAGCATGCCAATTGATATCCTTTTTTTCTTGTACATGACAACTATGATCAATATGAAAACCATCTTGGCATATATGGGTTTACCTTGAAGATGGAAACCCTACTTTAAAATTTCTTCATTCTCTCTCTAAAATGACTTTATTACTCTAAGATTAGGGTTTATGGTGAAAGGGATGAAATCTGGGGCGATGACCCCGATGAGGGGTGGTATTTATAGGGAAAGGGGCGTGCATAAAGTTGAAAATGTAAATAATTAGATAAAATTGCTTTTCAGACTGTCATCGAAAGTTCGGTATTATGCTTAAACATTCGGTGTACTATTACTTAAGTATTATAGGATTGCAGGTCGAATGTTCGGTGTGGTCCCTAGTCGAACGTTTAGTAGTCCCCCATCAAATGTTCGGCCAAAAGCTGAAGTTAGGTTTTTAGGTTATTTTTCAAATAAATAATTTTTAAGGTAAATATATTATAAGTCCCTAAGTCAACTCACAAAAACTAAAAAGTCCCTAAGTTTTTTTTCTTCAAATTTTTACTCCTTGGGTCAATCGAAATGCCAATAAAATCTCTACCGTTAGATATTTTTCAAAATGGTTATCGTTAGTCTCATTGAAACGGTGTGTTTCACCTCACTTTAAAATATTAATTTTTTATTAATTTAATTTTAAAATTTAAATCTAAAAATTTAAATAAAAATAAAATAAAAATAAAAAGCATCTTTTTCTTCTGCAAGACGGTTGAAGAATTGAAGCTGGTTTGTTGCCCAGGAAGGAGTATGAAAGTTTCAACGAATTTACTGATTTTGCGTTTGAGTCATATCTGAATTGACACATCACAAGAGATTTGTTCTGAAATTTTCGGAAGTTTGTTAAGTTCGTGTTTGAGCCCTATATTAGCCGGTATATCACAATATACATGGTACCAAAATAACATAAAGTTGTTAATATTGCGTCTAAGTCATGTCTGATCAGACGGATCACGACAAATCTGTGCTGGAAATTTTAGAAATTTGTTATTTTTTCCTTTTATCCCAATCTGATCAGATAGATCACGATAGATTTGTACTGGAGTACACAAATTTGGGTATATTGTGTTTGAGCCATAGACTTCAGTTTTGCTAATATTTTCCAATTTTCAATTAGATCCATATTTGATCCAACACTTTCAGGAATTTGCTAGTCTTTTATGTTTGATCCCATACTTGTCTTTGGTCATTGAAAGTCGAATCTAACAAAAACTCTGATCAAATAATAAGATTATAGAAAGCAAAACCCAATGAATCACATATATGCTACCTGAGTTTTTGACATATTTATATTGAAAAATGGCTTTTCATCATCATCTACATGTGATTTAAGACTAGTGATATTATCTGAAATCATCGCCGTGTCATCCCAAGAACCGATTGAGAAACCTGTGACATAGTTGTCACAACGGCTTTCACCAAAAACTCCATTGTCTGGAATGTTTGCTGCCATGTTTTTGTCCTCGATTTCAGCTATGGGACTCATTACCCTTGCTGAAGAAGGAGGCCTTGCTGAGTAATTCTTCAACCTGCTTGTAGAAGAAAAATATGCTTCTTCCCATACCTCCAAAATCTACAGTAGGAAGCAACTCAGCAGAACAAGCTTTTTTTCTTTTTAATTTTAATTTTTAGATTTTAATTTTAAAATTAAATAAAAAAAAATTAATATTTTAAAGTGAGGTGAAATGCACCATTTCAATGAAACTAACAGTTGTTAGCCATTTTGAAAAAAAAAAATCTAACGGTAAGGATTTTATTGGCATTTTGATTGATCCAGGGAGCAAAAATTTGAAGAAAAAAAAACTTAGGGATTTTTTTTGTTTTGGCAGGTTGACTCAAAGACTTATAATATATTTATCATAATTTTTAAAACACCTTTGCAATTAATGGGTCATTATAAAATTCTTAAACAAAAATAATTGCTTTTAAGTACTTTTGATGCGTTGGAAACCTTTTGTCTATCCGCTCTCTCTGTAGAGCTCTCCTGAACCCTATTCATCCCTAACCTTAACTTCCTTGCTTTCATTGATCCTCCCCTCTGCCTCCCTCGAGCATCTAGTCATTTTCCATTCTCCATTCCCTAGTTTTCTAAGTTACCATGGATTCAGTAAACCAAGAGATAAATGAACTCATCACCCATACAAATGCTCTCCACTACACCGATCACCCCACACCAACCTTGACGGCCACTTCAGACATACCTTCTCTCCCACCCTCTCTCACCTTGATAGGAAAAATCATCTCTCACAGACCCTTCTAAAAAATCTCTATAAAACAGAACATTCTTCGAGCATGGTAGTTGACAAAGCCCCTCACTACTGAAGATAAAGAAGACAATAAAATGTTGTTTACTTTTAAAGATATGAAAGATCTCTCCAGGGTCCTTAACAACTCCCCCTCGAACATCAAAGGTACGCCTTTATTTCTAAAGTGTTGGGAGAACGATGACACCTACGAGGATATCAGCTTCTAGGAGGTTGGCTTCTGGGTTCAAGTCCATGGCCTACCTCTTAAGCAGATGACAACAGAAAATGCCATCACCATTGTTGTAAACTTAGGTGGTCTCGTGGAAGCCGACAACTTGGACAACTCTAAACCTAACAAGAAGAGTTTCTTGAGGATAAGGGCATTAATTCCTATTGATGATCCGCTTCCCACAGGTTTCCTCCTACACCGCCTTCCAAAGCCACCTGCCCTAATCTCCTATCAATATGAGCAGCTATCAGATTTTTGTTACGACTATGGAAGATTAGGTCATTTATCTTTTCACTATCCAGCTAGTCCTACAAAAAATGGCAAGTATGGTCCAAAGCTTAAAGCCAGTCCTGCTTTTGTTAATCGTGTGGAAACTCTGCTCCCCACTCGAAGGTACCAGTTTTCAGGGACAATTACTGGTTCAGCTTCTCAGCTCCATGCAAATCCCTTTTCTAAGACAACTCAGAAGGCCTCACTGAGTAACTCTTTACAACTCAGTCTCTCGAAGGCTAGCACCGGGTCCCAAGAAAAGCAGCCCAATCCCATCTCCCCCAATCTCACTGTTTTACGTCCCGATTTTGACTCGGTGGGAACTTCAAGGCTTTTTAATTTGGCTGCATTGATGAAAAAGCCTTCTCTTGTCAACTTTCAGCTGAACCCAATCACCTCCTCATTAATGTTCTCCCAAGTTGTAATTCTAAACAACCTACAACTGAACATCTCAAATTTGGCATGGAACCTTCCCTCCACTTCAAAGGGCCCCACATCCACCAACTTAACTAGTTCAATCTTAACTAGTTCTGTGCAACCCCTAGCTTTTCAAATGCCACATTGTTATCCCCCCACATAAGCCAACCCACTGCCACCTTGATTTCTTCCCCAGACTCATCACCTCTTCCCTCCAAACACTCATATCCTCATTTGTCTCTCAAACCCCCTCAAATATCCAGCACAACCTTCCCCAAATAAAAAACATTTTCATCCTTATCCCAGACAGCTCAAGCCAAACCATGTTCCAAATTTATCTCCTAGAGCTTCCTAACCTCAAATTCCTCCCGCAATCCACAGTTCTCGTGTAGCAAAATCTCAATATCTTTCTGAAGAGGTGGCCGCAACCATGCCCCCCTCAATTCCATGATTATCCTCACTTGGAATTGCCGCAGTTTTGTCCGTCCTACGGCAATTGGGAACTTCAGAGGGTCCGCAGGATTCACAAGCCTGATATTCTCTTCCTCTGCGAAACAAAAATCCAACTCTTTGACTCTCCCAATCACCTTTCTTACTTCGGTTTTTCCTCTTTTCTCCAAGTTCCCACCTTTTGGCACCAAAGGAGGTTTGGTTCTTGCCTGGAAGCCAGGTATTGACTTAGAAGCCATCCTCCTCAACCCTAACCATATCTCTTGCCTTGTCTTCTCTAATCCCCCTGCCTCCCCGTGGCTCCTCTCTTGCCTTCATGCTCCCTTTCAATGGAACCTTAGATCGGACTTTTGGTCCCTCCTCAGGCACACTGGCTCTCGTTTTGGTGACTCTTGGCTCCTAGCAGGTGACTTTAATGCCATCTTTACCCCAGAAGAAAAACAAGGTGGGAGGGATTTTAGCTCCTCCTCCCACAACGTTTTTGTTAATTTTGTTCAAGATATGAGTCTGGTTGATCTTGGCTATAACGGCAATCCCTTCACTTGGTGTAATAAAAGACATGGAAGGGCTAAGATAAAGGAAAGGCTGGACAGAGGGCTTTCTAACCAAGAATGGCTCCTCCTTTTTCCTGATGCTCTTGTTCACCACCTGCTGGCAACGGCTTCTGAGCATAACCCAATAAAAATTTCTATTGATGGCTTCGGCTCCCCCCCCAAAGCCCTTCAAGTTTGAATCCTTTTGGACTAGAGACAATTCTAGTCACTTGACCATTGCCAATGTATGAAATTTGCCATCTCAAGGCTTAGCTGTGTTATCTCTCAGTAAGAAGATTAAATGTACAAAGGCTGCCCTTAAAAAATGGAACGTGGATCATTTTGGGAACATCCACGTAGAAATTAAATCCTTGCTTGAAAAACTTGACAGCATTAAAAAAGAGCCTCATTCCTCTGATTCGGATGCTAGAAAAGAAAATGTCCAATTGCCCTTCAAGAGCAATTCATTTGGGAAAAACAATTGTGGAAGCAAAAGTCTCGTGAACAATGGCTCACCATTACAGACCTCAATACTAAATACTTTCATGCTTCCAGGGCAAACAGACGTAGGTATAACTCGACCACTTCTTTAAAACTGGATAATGACACTTTTTTTAATAAAAGAAAAGATATTGGAGATGAATTTGTCAATTTTTTTAACGGTTTGTTCTCCTCTTCCAATCCTATTTTGGATGATGATCTTACCAGTCTGTTCTCCCTTGTTATTTATGATTTTGAAAATGTTGACCTCTGCAAAATCCTTGATGCTTTAGAGATCACCTTTGCTATCTCTAGCTTAGGTCTCACCAAAGCAACAAGTCCTGATGGCTTCACTAGGCTCTTTTACAAAACTTACTGGCATATCATTAGTAAAAGTGTCACTGATTTTGTCTAAGTATTTTTTCGGAATGGTTATCTTCTGAAAGAATTTAACCACTCCCACATATCCCTCATTCCAAAAATGGACAACCCATCCAAAGTCAATCAGTTCAGACCAATTAGCCTTGCAAATTTCTTACAAAATTATTTCAAAAATTTTGGCAACTAGGCTTAAGCCTTTTTTGGACAATATTGTCTCTCCAAATCAATTTGCTTTCATAAAAGGTAGATTGATTCAAGACAATTCCATCATTCCTCATGAAATTTTCCATTCCATGAAAAACAAGAAAGGCAATGGTGGTCTCATGGCTATCAAACTGGACATGGAGAAGGCTTTTGACCGTATGGAATGGAGTTTCCTTTTTTAAAAAAAAATTGGCTCTTGGCTTCAGCCATTCCTGGAACCATCTTATTGAGCAGTGCATCTCCACTATCTCCTTCTCGGTTTTGATAGATGGCTCTCCCCATGGCAAGTTTTCTCTCTCTCTCGAGGCCTTAGGCAAGGGGACCCCCTATCCCCTTTCCTTTTCATCCTAGGCTCAGAGGTTCTCTCCAGATTAATCAACAAAGAAGAGGTGGCTGGTTCCCTTCATGGAATCAAGATTTCCTGTCAAAGTCCTCATATCTCACACTTCCTCTTTGCGGATGATGTTATGATTTTTGCTAGAGCCAAGGCAAATGAAGCTTCCTCCATTCTTAAATATCTTAGCAAGTATGCGGATTGGTCTGGTCAACAAGTGAATACTTCCAAATCTTCCATTTTTCTCAGTAAGAACTGCACCCCTCCACTGTCTCCTCCA
>NC_142495.1:20908376-20928883 GCF_965113065.1 Corylus avellana | reverse complement strand
GGTTTCTGCTCTTACCTCAAGGTACCTTAAAAAAACTGATTTTCTCAACTCTAAAATCCCCTCAAATGCCTCTTGGCTTTGGAAGGGCATTTTAAAATGTAGAAATATTGTGGAAAAAGGGGCTTGTTGGTCTACATCAATGGGAACTCACCTGAACATTCGGAACCAACCTTGGATTCCCATGCTTGATGGTTTCAAGCCTATCCCAAAACCTTCTCTTACCATCCTCCCCAACCTTACTGTGGTAAACTTAATCTCCCTCACCTATATAAGCTGGAACCAACCCCTCATCAATTCCATTTTTGACCTCACCTCCTCCTCAAAAATTTTGTACATACACATCTCACAAAGACCTTCTCCAGATAGGCTGATTTGGACCCCATCCCCCATGGGCAACTTCATTGTAAAATCAGCCCTTGAAATTGACAGCCCTTATCCCTTTCCATCCCCCATTTCCTTGGTAGATTGGAATGACTTGTGGAGCTTTAAATTCAGCATTAGGCTCAAGCACCTCCTTTGGAAGATCACTTGGAATATTCTTCCTCTAAGAATTAATATTTTTAAGTTTTCTCCTTTGGTTTCTCAGGATCAATTGTCTTATGCCATCTACTAGGGTCCAACCGAGAGCATTAATCACATCCTTCTGTCTTGTCCTTTTGCAAGGGTTGTTTGGATGACTACTGTCTGGCCTCTCAACACCGACATCTTCGCCTCTCTCCCTATTAGTAGCTGGACAAAGGCTTTGTTAAAGCCCCACTCTCTTCTCGGCATCCCTAGAAGAGCAATTTTTGATTACCAGCTTAATGCTTTGATAACCATGGATAACATTTGACTGGCCAGGAACAAGTTAGTGCACAAAGGCACCATTCCGAACCCCCAAGTTGTCCTCAAGCTCATTAAAAGCTCAGTCTCCCATCATATAGCTGCTTGGAAATCCAACACTGACTGCGTGGATGATTGGTCTCCTCCTCCTAGGGGCTATCTCAAAGCTAATTTTGATGTGGCTATCAGACCCAATTTTGTCGTAGCTTCTGCAATTCTAAGAGACCACCTCGGTGAGATCATTGATGCTCACTTTTAAAGACTTCCCTATATGGATGCAAATTAGGAAGAGACAAAAGCTACTTGTCTTGCAGTCCAACTAGCCTCCAGTTTTGGCTTTCCCCCCCACATCCTTGAAGGGGACTATCTTATCACCATCCTTGCAATTAATTCCCCTCACATAGCCACCGAATGGGCCTCTGCCCAAGCTCTTGCCGACATCAAATAGCAGTTCCGCCTCTTACTCAGCTGGACTGCTTTGAAGTCTTCTCAATGTGCAAATTACAATGCACACCATATCGCCAAAATGGGCCTCTTTGAACCAAGTGTTTGGAAGCATTTTCAATCACTCTGCCATTTAATGTTCTTTATGCTTGAGTGAGAAAGATCCCCATTTGTAACCCATTCCTTATGTTAAAAAAACAAAAAAGTAGTTTTGATGCGTTGGGGCATCAAGGAATGTTATATAAACCAAGCCTTACAAGTTACAATCAAATAATATGATGGCCTTCATGTCTTGGAGTGGCAAATGTACTGCCACTGTGTATAACGTGCGAAGGGTGTGCCACGTATATCCTTGCACACCTACTAGGAGGCGGTCTATTTGGTAAAAAGTTTTAAAAATAATTCTTTGACTTTTTTACTCTAAAAAGGATCGAAACACACTTTTGAAAAAGCTTAAAACTGAGACTTTTTTAAAAAAAACTTTAAAAGCTTTTAATTTCCTAACATAATCCTATTAGGTAATAAAAACTCTTAGAGCATGTTTACAATTGCCTTCTGAAATATAACTTTTAAAATTAAAAAGAGATTTTTTTTTTATTAAAAAAAAAAAAAAAAAAAAAACCTCATTTTTAAGCCTTTTCTAAAAATGTTTTTTGGTCATTTTTAAAGTAAAAAAGTCAACTAATTATTTTTAGAATTTTTTACCAAACAGACCAAGGTCTTTTTCATTTTCATAAATTTTAGGTACTGAAAATACTTTTTAAACTCTCTAATGCAACTCTTAGAGCATATTTGAGATTGCGTTAGGAAATATAACTTTTAATGCAATTTTTTTTTTTTAAAAAAAAAAAAAACACAATCTTAAGCTTTTTTTTTTTAAAAGTACGTTTTGATTCTTTTGAATGTAAAAAAAATCAAAGAAATATTTTATTTTTTTATCAAACAGACCAATTTTTAATTTGACTCAACTCTTTAAATAATAAAAATACTTTTTAAACTTTTTAACATGGTTTTATTAGCGTATAGGGTAAATATAGCTTTTTCTCTGATGGAGGGAGACATTATTGGTGCTTTAATGCATAAGATTAAGGTGGTACCGAATTTGACATTGTAATTTGCCCCATAAAGTTGTGCCTTGCATGAACACAAAATTTCAAGTGGTGATATTATGCACGCCAGCATAAGTGCACAATGTTTCACGCTGGTGTGAACAGTAACAAAAATATATTAAAAAAAGTTGAAACAGTAACTTTTGGTTATTGTTCACACCAACGTGAGGCACTGTGCATACACGCTGGCGTGCGTAATATCACCGCTCCAGAATTTCAACCAATCAGTCGCTCCATATGGCATTTGAGCCTTTGATAAACTTCACATTTAACAACTATGTCAATCATACGAGGATAACTTCCATATGGGAGGTGGTGCCCACCAATGAGCATTTGACAACTAGGAAAATCGCACACAATCAACTAAGATGTAAAACACTAGATTAAAATCCTTTCTCACATCATCCAAATAAAAAAATCATTTTTTTCTCAAACCCATCATTTTTCTCCCCCACTTCTACGTGCTCTCTCTTTCTCTCCCTCTCTTCTGTGACTCTCCCTCTCTTCTGTGACTCTCTCTCTCTCTCTCTCTCTCTCTCTCTCTCTCCTGCAGTAGCAATGATCTTGCGGGAGCCCAGCCCAGAACTTCTGATTGAAGGCACCGGAGTCCAACCCAGCCCGACGCTAGAGCCCAGACCTTTTCGGTGTTCCATCTCTCTCTTTCCTCACCGGCGGTGAAGAAAAAAAAAATCTGGTTTGGTCGAGGCAAAATTTTTGTCTTTGTAAAAGGAACTGGCCGGCAAAATTTGTGTAAAATTTTCCTTCTCATCCGCAAAAAAAAAAAAAAAAAAAAGGAACCACAACAATCAGTATTAAGATCATGCAGGAAATTATAATCCGGTTCTAAAGACATTTGAATGCTTAAAACCAATTTTGGTACATATAAAAAAGGGGCAAAAGTTTCAGTGCATAAATTCGTTCTTTTTTTGATCTAGTTTTAGTGTCAAATTATTTAGTGGACAAAAAGAGAGATTGAAGCTGTGATTGTTTTCAAATTCTTTGATTGATCTTGCAGATTCGCTACCAACCATCAATGCCACAACAGTTTTGGCCAAAACTTGGACCAGTACAACAATACCAAAGTGAACAATTGCTGGGAATTAACCCTAAATTTATGACATGAACTTTCATATTGCATTGACCATCATCAAAATCTGCATAACATATAAATTCAGAATTCGTGTACTTTGACGGCAGAGGGATGCCACAATGAACCACATACAACCATATTATAACCCCACAAAAAATGTCTTGTGTATTACAACCTAACAAAAAATCTAAGCTGGACTCCCATGTATTAGACTCAGGCGTTTTCAACGGCAAGACCTCTGCTGCCATTGAAGAGAAAGATGGAGGAGAGGGAGAGATCAGAGAGAGAGAAAGGGAGTAAGGGTCTGAGGGAAAGTGCGCCGTTGGAGAGAGAGAGAAAGAGGGAGGGAGAGGGAAAAATGAGGGTTTTTGTGATTTTGGGAGAAAGATTTTAATCAGGTGTTTCACATCTTATTGTAGTTGGTGCAATAATCTAGTTGTCAAATGCTCATTGGTGGGCAGAAAGGAGCTCGTGAATAGAAGCATAATGAACTTTTTTTTCTCTTGAAAAATTATTGACCTTAAAGAACATAGCAGCCGCAATGGATGGGCAAATTAATTGCTTACCGATTATCGACCGCCTACTGATGACGACCGAACTGAAATTAACCGTCAACCGACTTTTGTGGTTTGAAAATCAGTATAAATTTTTTATACCGACGTGGGTTCGATTCAGTTAATCAGTATAAAATTATTTTTTTTGGTTAACCAAACCATTCCTGCATAGTAAAACAGTGTGGTTTTGACATTTAAAAAAAAAAAATTAATTGAAACTCAAAACGGCGTCGTTTTAAGCTTGAATATAAACCACTTTTCATTTGAGCCCGTATCCCCAACTCCTCACACCTGCCGCCCTCTCCACTCTCCAGTCTCCTGCGGCCTTGCCTCCTACCTCTCTCTCTCTCTCTCTCTCTCACGCCGCGCGGCCGTCTCTCTCTTTCTCTCTCTCTCTCTCTCACCTCCCGCGACCGTCTGTCGACTCTCTCTCTCTCTCTCTCTCTCGCTTTCTTGTTGTAAGCGGCAAGCCATCGTGTCTCTCTCTCGTCTCCCGTCGTGTCCGGTGGCTTACCTTCATCGTCGTCTCCCTCGCTTTCTCGTTGCAAGCGGCAAGCCGTCGTATCTCTCTCTCCTCTCCCGTTGTCTCAGGTACAGATTTTTCGAGTTACTTTCATTTTCTTTGATTTTTATTTTTTGAACTAATTGAGGGTTTAGATTTTGATTCTTTGATTTTTCATTTATTTTCGAGTTTGCTTATATTATTAGGATTTAGGAATACTTAGGAATGAAAATGATAGGTTTTTAGTTTTTTACGCAACCTTGATCTGATTTACGCTACCTTGATTTTTTTTGCAAATAAATTTTCTTCTTTTGGATAAGCATTTGCTAATTGCTGCACGTATTCTTGAAATTGTATTGCTGTTGGGCCCTTGTTTTTCTTCTCTGTTTGTGTCAGGTTTTGGTTGTTTAGGACCTTTAGGTATGATGTATAGGCTGGGTGCATGGGGTGCATTGATTGGCTTTTTTTTTTTCTTTCAGAAGATTGATTGTGTTTTTGATTAAGTTTTTGCATCTTATATTCTTATTGCTTTCTTACTTGGTATTACTTATTTGTGGTCTTTTACTCTTTTATATTGATCATTATGTTTATGTTTAGATTTGTTTGATAAGGAAATTTAAGGAATTGAAGGTAATCCATGTTGGAGGTGGCTTAGTTGAGACTTTATTTATTATTCTTTGATGGATTCTAAGTTTGCCAAGGTTTGAGATTGTCTGATGACTGAATCTACCCATTTTTGTAGGTTCTATATAGAGAATCAATTTTATATCCTGCAATTTTCAATTGAAACAAAAGTTTCAAACTGTTTATTTATTATTCGAAGTTCTTTATGAAAATATATGTGAAAATACATATATTTTGCCTTCGTTAAAGCATGTAATTTTGTAACCAATTTGTGAACTGCATACCAATTTAAAACCATGCAAACAGAAAGAACTTACACTCCAGGATTGAACAGAAAAAACCAATTTAAAACATTCGTTAAAGCTCCAAGTTTGTAAAGTAAATTTGTTATTTAGCCCCAAAAACATGTTCAATAAGTTATTTTAGTCTTTTTAGCCCAAAAATTTTTTTTTGGCTCCCAAAACAACCAATTTTTAACCCATTTAAAAATAGCATTGTCCCAATTAAAAAGGTCCATGGTTAATTGATTAACCAATTACCGAAATTAACCGAAAATTTCGAAATACTTGGTTATCGAAATGCAATCAGTGAATTAACCGATTTAATCGACAATTTCGGTTAACTGACCGAAAATGACTTTTCAGAACCAAACCGATTCCCGCCCCTATTTGTGAGTGAGGTGAGGTGGCTTAGGTTTAGGAATTAGAAATTAGGGTTTTTTTGTGTGTGTGTGTGTGTTAAGCGGGGCGGGTATCCGCTACTAAAAAAGTTTTTACTTTATTTTATTTTATTTTTTTACCCGCAACCCATCTCACATGGTTTGGACAAAATCCAACCCGTTTCTGCAAAAATAACCTTAAATCCGGTCTATACGGGGTAGAGTGGGTCAGGTTTTGCGGGTTGGGCGGGTATTTGATCACCCCTACCCCTAGCAACATAAGAAGAGAAAGCAGAAGAGAGTGAGAGAGGAGAGTCGCCGAAAACAAATAGACTCCATCAAATCCCTTCAGATCCGCCAGGTTCTCATTCAGGGTGTCATTCTTGGTTCGCTTCCTTCTCTTTTAACTCCTATCTCTCTCTTTACACCCGTATCTACACGTACATATATAGGTGTATATGCATTTTGTAGAATTTTCTTGACTCTGTTTGAAATTGTTGCATGATACTGACTGAGGGTAGAGAAAAAAAATGACTGTTTGGGGGCTGAGAAAATGTGGGCATAGATTAAAAATTGAAGCTTTTAACGATATATGTAATTTTTTATGTTCTTTTTAGTTTCAATAGAGCAAAAACCTATGATTTACTGAGCCTGATGTGATTCTTTTCGCGTCTTTGAATTGGGATTTTAAATTTTTACCAATTAGGAGCCCCTGTCCTATTTCTCTTCACCAATTAGGTTCTTCATCCGTGTTGCTTCAAGCTACCTGTTGTCTCCCTGTTTTTGATTGTAAAATGTTAGCATTGGTGGCCCAACATATGGTAATTGCTCCAATGTAGATTTTTCAAAACTCTGTTCATCAGCAGAATCCAACGTATTAAAATTCAAGCATATATGTGAATCAAAATGTTTATGATTTTATGGAGTTTGAACCACTAGATCTTCGAAATCCTTCAAAAAGTTGTTTAATTCCAAAAACATGGATTAACAAGTTGATGAATTCCAAAAACATGGATTATGGTTCCAAACCGTGTCTTCAAGGTAAAATGTGTTGCTTTTTTTGTTTTTTGTTTTGGTTAAATTCTGTATTCAGTACAAATGAATAAAGCTTCGAGGTTATTTATCCTTTTTATTCCAAAGTAAGTCAGTTTCTTAAATTGTTGATACTGAAAAGAATTTGTTGCTCTTCGATCAGAGGGGCTCTGATCCAAAATTTTGACCAAGACTTATTTCTTTTTTTTTTTTGTTCAAAAGTTCTTTCTTGAATTGAACACATTTGTGGATGATGGTACAGGTGTTTCACTTTGAAATAGAATGCTGTAAATAACTATTCTCAATATTGTTGGTGGGATTGCCGTGAGAAGCCAACACTGGTGGTGGAGAGCAATCAGCGTTGGTGTTGGCGTGGTTGGGGCCGTCCAAGGAGGCTGTGAGTGGCGGCACGAAGGGTGACCGGCGAAATATCGGTGTAATTTAGGAGTAGCTTTTGTTTTTGTGAAGAGGAAAAAAAAACCTATATTTCCAACAGTAAAAATCCCTTGGTTCCTATCACAAGTAAGCTCCTGTCACTCTCTCTTTTTATCTTTTCGTTTTCATTCATAGAAATCAAATATTCCAATTTGGCTTTCATTATGCATATAAATGGGTTCTTTAGATTTTTATTCTGGTACTAGTTTCTGGGTACTTCTCTGTCTGACAGAAGGAAAGTTAAAACTGAAGCATTGTGAAGCTTTAATTCTAGCCTTGTTTGTTGATTTCGTTATCAGATAACGAAACCCATTTTGGTGAATAAATAATCCAAGACTCTGACTTGAATGTGTGTGTTTTTTTCTTTTCCCACAGTTTCTCAGAAGCCAAACCGGGTAGGATTTTAATTGAATAGTTTTGTTGAACTCTGGGAGTGTTCTGACCCTTTGTTTGGTACTGAGGAAATAATATTAATTTCCTTTCTTTTTCCTTTTTTTTCTCTTGAAATTTGTATTTTTGTCTGTTTGCTTTCTCTGAGAAAACTGAGGAAAAGAAGAAGAAAAAAGAAGTAATTGACTTCTCTTTGTTTGGGCTTCCAATGTAAATTGCAAAATTTCGGGTAAAGTAAAGATGAGAGAAGCTATTTCATTCTGCTTGTGAGCCGAAATGATTCTGTTCTTTGATTCTTTTATTAGTTGTGATTATATCCATATACTGACAGAAACCAACCTTGCAAAGGAATTTGTTGCTAGCTTTTATAGTGATACACATTAGATCAAATGATTGTTCTGTTATAAAGTTGATTAAAAGGGATATGTTTCAGTTTCACTGTAGATTTATTTGGTTAGATTTTGGATAAAATTCAGAAGTAATGAACACAATTTTTTTTTTCTTCTAGGGGTAGCTATTAGAAGCAAATAAATTTACAAATTTACTTTCTTTTATTTTCCTATTGTTGTAAAGCAACCCCAAATAAAGACTTTAGGTGTTTCTGTGATTTGTTTGGTAGTCTTAGAATTCTGAATCTTCATATCCAACCATGCATGAAAATAAGGTTCATATTGCTTCTATGTAAATAACATTCTTAATATTGCAATTTTCTTTGATAGAAATGAGCCGACTTCAGGGGCCCTCATCCCATAAGCGTAAACAACCAGAACCAAATTCAGCTTCTGGGTCTTTGACGGAACACGAGCGCACCCTCTATCATGTGATTAAAAGCAAACAAAACATGGGAATTTGGACGAGGGACATGAAATGGGAAACAAAACTCCCTGACTATGTGGTTGTCAAATCCCTGAAGTCACTTCAAGCTAAGAAACTGATAAAAGAGGTAGTAAACGTCCAAAATAAAGGCAGAAAACACTATATAGCGGCAGAGTTTGAACCATCAAAGGAAATCACTGGTGGGACTTGGTATGCTGGGGGAAACCTTGATACTGAATTTATAAACTTCCTGCAAAAGCACTGTGTAAAGATCATATATGAGCAGAAGGTTGCCACACTGGAGGGAATTTTGGACACGATCAGGCGGAGTAGAGCCTTCAATGTTGAGTTCACTCCACAGCAAATTGAAGAGATTGTGAATGCTTTGGTTTTGGACAATGAGATAAGTGAGGTCGAAAGCAATGGAATGGGGGAGTTTGATTCTATTCCTGTTGGGACCGTTTGTTATATGTGCACGAACAAAGGAGGCCGTAAGGGGGAACCAAAAATAGGGGCCATGGCTTCCATTCCATGCGGAGTTTGTCCACGGATAAGTTTATGTACACCAGATGGCATAATTTCCCCCCAGACCTGTGTGCACTTCACCAAATGGTTGGATTTTTAATTTGATTGCGAAGTTTCTGATATGGTTTTATAGGGCTGGTTTCTTTTTTCCTTTTAGTGCCTCAACTTTATTTATTCGAGTTTCTGCTTTTTTTTAAAAAAAAAAAATTACTTCTCGAATCTCTGTTTGGTTTCTGGTGACTTGCAAAGCAATGCAGCAATTCTCCCATTTTTCACATGTTTAATTGATCCTATATCCTTTTCTCTTTCTGAACATTTTGATATTGTAACTCGCCAAGCATATAAAAAAATTGAACATAACATCATTGAATTACTGGACCAGAACGAGGAAGGAAATCTAAGTGCTCTCCAATCTGATGAAAGTTACTCAGAAGATGAACTAAACTGCATTAGCAGCAGTGCTATCGTTGGTCACAACAAGCAACTTCAATTACTTCGGTAGTCAGCATTCTGAAAATGTTACCAGAAGTTGTTTCAATAAGGATTCCTCTGATCAATCAAACTTTTCTCTCGACTTTCTTTCTAATGACTCAAATGGGATAGAAGAATAAATAAATAGGAATTAAGGAATTGGTCTTTATCAAAAAAGAGAAGTACTACTCCTACAATACAACTTGTGATTGCAGTCACGTTAGTTACTAAACAATTTTTAATACCCTCTAATCACATGCCAATAAGTTGTAAATGAATTATTAGTTTAGCTTCTTTTTTTTTTTTTCAGGAAAATAGTTGCTAACTAATAAAAAAAGAAAATGAAAAAGAATCAAACGGCTATTTTTTTTTTTAATCATTTTTAGAAGCACAATCCATGTTCTCTATAATTCAGTATTAATTCACGCTAAACTTGTTTGGGAAGCTGAGAGATCACATGAGTGAGTAGGTAGCCAAAAATGGACTGGTAATCAGCCTTGAAAGAGTTCCTTATGTAGAGGGAGAGAAATGGAATGTCCAAACTTGTTTTTTCAGTCTATTTTTGGGGCTTCGAATGTCCAAACCTGTCTCAAATTGTGAGAATCAATTACTCAACACAAGCAGCAGAGACTCCTCAGGACACATCATCTAAGCTGCCTCACTCATTAGCCCCCCGTTGGGAACTAAATTTTGGTGAGGCCTTGGCTGCCATCCTAGCAGCCTGTTTGGTGGTCTACATGTGGCTCAACAAAATTATTATGGGAGAAGATTCTTTTATTGTGATTTTTGCCTTGCAACACCCTAGTAGCCTCACCTAAGATTGGAGAATCTCTTTCGCCATCTCGTATACTCTTGCAATCATACTGGCCTCCTCTTCTCGGGAAGCCTGCAATATTAACAAAAGTGCAAATTTTTGTGCCCACAATGTGGCACCTTGGGCCGCATCCAAATATTCTTTTGGGGTAATTACTTTTTTCTCTCATGAACTAACACTCTCACCACCCAATTACCTCGAACTACCATTTACTTACCAGAAAACACAAACGAGGAGGAGAATGAGGACTCCCAACTCCTGAAGCGACTATCAAATGAAGAAGACAAATCTCAAAGAACAAATTTCTGTAAAGGGACAAGAGAGAGAGAAAGAGCAGATGGCCTAGGTTGTGTGACCATCTCTCACTTTCTTTTAATCCTTTTCTTATAAATAATAAATCAACTTTTACATATGAAAAATTAAGCACTCATTTTGTCAAATATCCCTATAGAAAAAGTGTGAAAAGTTTTTTCTAAAAAATGTGTTGCGTTTTGTGTTTGAGGCGATTAAGTGGCTATACTTCTCCAATGTGGCGACTCCTGTCCTATTGTGGTGGTTGTATGACCACCCTCTCTCTCTCTCTCTCTCTCAATCTTTTAATAAGTAATAAGCCAGTTAGACCTAAAAAATTAAGCACATTTTCACAAATAATTTTCCAAAAAGTGTATTGTGTTTTGTTTTTTGGAAGATGATTTTGTGTTTCAAGTGATTGTGTAACCATCTCGGGTTTGTTGGGGGTGGCCACGCGTCTTTCTAGCATTTCTCTAAACCTCCTATCCTCTCGAACTCCCCCCTAAACATTTTTGCCTCAAGGTCTTTGGGAGCACTTTCATTTCAAACATAATTATCTTTCCCTAACTTAACCCATCAAGGTTTATGAGAGGGAGGAGTATACGCAGATTGACTAATAGAAATAAAAAAAAAAAAAAGTGAAGGCTGTTAAAAATACATTTTTACAAAGGATAATGCTAGACATCCCAATGAATTCTTCTCAAAATGCTTCTCAAATGATGTGGCAAACATTTTTTTTCCTTAAAAAATTCTCATTCTCTCTCTTTTGTCACCTATTCATTCCCAAAATAGTGCTTTTCACATCATTTGGGAAGGATTTTGGGACACCCTTCTACAAAAGACCTACACCCAAGTTGCATAGCTTTGGGTATATATATATATATATATATTTTTAAAAAAAAATTTCTATACATAACAAGTCAACCCAACCTCTAAAAAAATTAAACGCATGTTTTCTCAAAATATTTACATAAGAAAGTGTGAAAATTTACCAAAAAATGTGTTGTGTGTGTTTGTTTTAAATGTTTTGTATTTTGTTTTTGACAAGTATTTTATGTTTTGAAAAGTAAATGGGTTGTTAAAGATTTTGAGAGAAATTGTTTGTTTTGAAAAGCCAAAAATATTTTAAACCAGCAAACAAGGCCTTTAAAATATCCACGGTCCACCGATGGCCCAACCAGTATTTCGAAAGCGCAGTCTGTGGACTTTCTGGTGTGATTTTTATTTCCTTTTTATCCCTAAATGGAATGCTGCTTTTAACAATAGGTTAGCAGATTACCGAGAGGTCAATATCGTCAAATGAACCACTCCCTTCAGTGAGTCACTTCCCTATATCCGCTCCAAGCCTCCACCCTATCCCAATTGAACTCCTCTCTCTTCCTCTCTCTCTCTCTCCCCTAAACCCTAGATCCAGGGTCTCTTCTCTTCCCTTCTCTCTCTCTCTCTCTCCAAAATTTTTCATTTATTTTTGCTTTAATTTCACAGATACCTCAGTCACTCCCCAAAACCTGAATCTCTCTCTCTCTCCCAGAGCACAAAGGTTAGCAAAGACAAAAATTTGATATTTTCTCAGAAAACCTCTAACCTAACCCTAGAAATTGAATCTGATTTTTTCATTTCTTTTGTTTTGTAGGAAGATGGGTGAAGTGAAGGACAACGACTACGAGGAAGAGCTCGTCGACTTCGAAGACGATGACCCCAAGGCCCCCGACTCCGCCTCAGCTAGACCTCTCGCTGATACCGCCAAGAAGTTAGTCTCCTTCCCTTTTTTTGTATTTTTTTTTTTTAGTTTCGGATATGTATTCTTTTGTATCACGGGATAGAAAACAAGAAAGAAAATACTAGACCCAGGTTTGGATTTGTGTAAAATTGTATATAGAGGTTTGATTGTTATTATTATGATTGGTTTTGTGTGTTTTATGTTTATTACTGCTTGGTGCTTGCTTGTGCTCCGTTTGGTTAATGAGAAAACTGAGGAAAGGAGGAGACATTTGAGACTTTGGCTCTGACGGGCTATTACTTGAAAAGAAACTGAAATATAATTCCGTGGTTTATATTTTGTAGTCTTATTTTTTCTTACTTCTTAACGATGAAAAGCTCCACCTGGACTAAATCAAGTAGGGGAGTGAGCCTCGGTGACTCGGGTTTTTTTTTTAATTTTTTTTTTTTAATGAAGAGTAAAAATAAATAGTGAAGGTTTCAGGTGTGGTTTAATGAAGATGGGATAGAGGTTTAGGGATTGATATTCTGTGGAAGAAACAAATGGTTTACTATAATGGCATGTAAAGCAGGGTTTGTTGCTTGCATGGTGGCCAGTGGAAGATTCTTTTTCTGTAAATTTCTTTCAAGGGTAACCACATTCTCGATGATTGATGTTTGTATGTGCCAACTTGGTGGTGATATGGTGTGCCATCTGCTTTTCTTGCTGTTCTAGTTTTGGGAATCTTTTGGTGTTCCAAGTCTTGTGGTGAACTGGTTTCAATTGTTTAGAAGTTGGGATGTTGGAAGGGTGGTTTGGTGAGGGTTTGTTGCCACAATTGCCCTAGAAATGATTGAAAATTTTTTAGCTGGTGTTCTCTTACTTCAATCTTGCATTTGGCATCAATTTGGTGATTATGTTTGAAAGTCCATCTGACTATTGCAGCTATTGCTAGGCTTTCCTATTGTATTCGAAAAATTAAATTTTCCCACATGATATAATGAGGGTTACATACTTACATGTGTGCATCTTGGTAAAAGTTGCTGATTTCATGATAATATTGTGCTGCATTGAATTTTTCAATTTTTCTGTGGGACCTCCTCCCACATCTAGATCTTTTGTTAAATTTCCGTATCTGTAGGCTTCTTCACATTTTTCTAACCTATTAAACATACTTTCTCTTGTATAGGGGCTATGTGGGGATTCACAGTTCGGGATTCAGAGACTTCCTGTTGAAACCAGAGCTTCTCCGAGCCATTGTGGATTCAGGATTTGAACATCCATCAGAAGGCAAATTTCTAACTAATCTTTTCATAATATCTCAGTGTGTGTTGTCAATATGTCAATGCCAACATGGCAAAATGTTACTGAACATCCCACTTTTTTCTTGGGAGAAATTGGAAGCTAGATGGGGGAGTTGCAAATGTTCATAATCTATTTTCGAAGTTGGTTTTGCCTTTCTAGCCTTGCGCATATTCTACATGTCATTGTTGCTGACTTCCTGCTGTTTTGGTCATTTTGGCAAAATCAGCTGGGGTTAGTTCGAGTCTTGTTCTATTTCCACTGTTTCTTTCCACCATGAGCTATTTTGATCCTTATTCTATTTTTGCCATATCTTGATCAAGTACTCTTAATTCATATTTATCTTTATTACCTGTTGAAGTGGGAAAAACTCCCCTCCCCTCTTTTGACAATATTGGCAAAATCAGCTGGGGTTAGTTTGACTCTTGTTCTATTTGCACTGTTTCTTTCCGCCGTGAGCTATTTGGATGCTTATTCTATTTTTGCCATATCTTGATCAAATTACTCTTGATTCATTTTTATCTTTATTACCTGTTGAAGAGCCAAAACTCCCCGTCCCTTTATATAGCGAAAAAGAGTATGCTACAATATTGAGGTCTTTACTGTATGTACTTCCACAGGGCCAAACTATAATAGAACAGTTAATTAATCCAGTACCACATGTTGCATTCTAATGGAAACCCAAAATGCCCTCTATAATGCAATTGAACCTTGACGGTTTTGTTTCTTCCAATGAATGTTACTATTGCCTGTAATTTATCTGTGAAATGTGACGATGGCATCTGGGTTGTTATTTTACTGGTTGTGGTGATTGAGATTGGGACAGGTTGTCTGGCTTATGAAGTGACAAGTTCTGGCTGCTTACATACTTGTGTATTGTCTTATCTCACATATTACTATTACTCATACTGGCCTGAGCTGGAATTTTTTCTACTCTATCTTGTGCAGGTAACTACTACTTCCATATTCATGATTTGGGCAAGAAAACTGGTTTGATAACCTTTCCATTAAAAGGATCTGGATGGTCATTTATACTTACTGAGGATTAGTCTGCTGCAATTTTGTTTGGTTCTTCAATAGTGCAACACGAGTGTATCCCCCAAGCTATCTTAGGAATGGATGTCATCTGTCAAGCGAAATCTGGGATGGGGAAAACTGCTGTCTTTGTTCTATCGACTCTGCAGCAGATTGAACCCGTGGCTGGTCAAGTTGCTGCTCTCATTCTTTGCCACACAAGAGAACTTGCTTACCAGGTATGTCAAATGATTGTGATAGTAGATTAATGACCTATGATGATGTTATAGCATCCAAAATGTTTTTTTGCATGAGCATATATCTCTATGTTGGTATTTTTACTTGCATTTTCCATACTGTATTTCTGTTTCCTAATAATGTTCTTGTTTTTTTTTGTTTTTAACTTCTACAGATCTGTCATGAATTTGAGAGGTTCAGTACCTACTTGCCTGACATCAGGGTTGCTGTCTTCTATGGTGGTGTCAGTATCAAGACTCACAAGGATATGCTAAAAAATGAATGCCCTCATGTTGTGGTTGGGACTCCTGGAAGAATATTGGCCCTGGCAAGGGATAAAGATCTTGGATTAAAGAATGTTCGGCATTTTGTTCTTGATGAGTGTGATAAGATGCTAGAATCACTTGGTATGATCTTCTTTTGCAATAGTGTTGTTTTATTTACAGCATCTTTTATGTAGTTAACCATATTAATTTTCTTATATTGAGTTGTCAATTTGCTCATACCTTTTACAGACATGAGGAGAGATGTGCAGGAGATCTTCAAGATGACTCCTCATGACAAGCAAGTAATGATGTTTTCAGCAACTCTTAGTAAAGAGATCCGTCCTGTTTGCAAAAAATTCATGCAAGAGGTAGTATTCTGTCACCTATTCTTTGGTCAGGACAAGGAAATGAAGTTCTCATAACATCGTTGCTTTACTGGTTTTGTATCACTTGTGCAATTTTGTGGCTTAGTTTTCAATTTGTCTTGCCATTGGCAAGGTCATAATGCCTGGTGCTTGTAGTACCTGCAGTGCTTGCACTTCTTTCTTTGGGATTACTGCCTTAAACCATTTTGCTATGTTAGTGATGGTCTTTCTCGGGCTGAGTGAGTCTATTGGTTCAATTTAATATTTCAATGTAGTAGATTTTTTTCCTATGCAAGATTGCATTTAATATATAAGGAAACACAAGACGGGTTGGAGAAACCCAACAATCACCCTAGTGCAGTCGATAAAAAACACTGGGCCCAATGACTTCATGGGATGCATGCCATGAAAGGGGCTGTCAGAAATGATGGTTTTTGAGGTAGTCCTAAGGATGGGTTACTTGGAGAAACACCTTCTATGCCAGCAAAAAAACTTGGCAGCTACAACAGGGTAGACTGCACTGAGATTGATTGGACTGGAGCCATTGAAGTGGAGCTCTGCTTCAATGTCTGAACAAGGAGATGCCCTATGGTTGATGCTCAGGGGATATAGAATTTGGATCCTGCAGAGAAGGTGGAGGTAGAGGATGTACAGAAAAGACAAGAAACTGCTGTATGAAACGTGCAGCAGCGTGTGTGGCTTGTGCGATGGTGGTGTGGGGTACATGTGCTTGTGGAGGAGAGTGGCAAAGGTGATGGGGTTGCGCTTGGGTGAAAATGAAGTCCGATGGGCAGTAGATCTGGCATCCAAAACACATGAGAAAAAAAAAAAAAAAAAGGAGAGGATTGGAGGTGGGGAGAGGGGAGGGAGGAAGCAGAGCTCTTCCTTCGTTTTTGGGCACTCCCAACAGAGGGAGAGGTCTCTCACTTGGAGGGGAAACAACTCTCACACTTACTGGGGTAGAGGGGAGAGCTTCTCTCTCTAAAAGGTTGGAGAGAGAAGCGGGTCAGCTAGGTATATGGTAGTTGGATGTTGCAAGCATTTTAGAGATGCACAAGTTCAATCTATAAATCAGAGTTTTAGAACTATTGATTTATTGGGTATCTGGTTTATCTATCTTGTTGAGTTCTGTATGCTGAAGAAAGGTATTTTGACACACTGAGTGTTACCATTGTTTTCAGCCGATGGAAATTTATGTTGATGATGAGACCAAGTTGACTCTTCACGGTCTTGTACAGGTATTACACATTGTTGCAATCTTATCAGTTCACTGTTTGTGCTCATTCAACTAATGCATGTGTCTTCTTAACTCTCTCTTTGCAGCACTATATTTTATTGAAGGAGGGAGAGAAAAACCGCAAATTGAATGATCTTCTTGATGCATTAGACTTCAACCAAGTTGTCATTTTTGTCAAAAGTGTAAGTAGAGCCGCTGAGCTGAACAAGTTACTTGAGGAGTGTAACTTCCCCTCTATCTGCATCCATTCAGGAATGGCTCAGGAGGAAAGGTATGCATTCTGTTGCTTGGATTCACTTAGTGATGGAAAGAGTCGGTGCATTTGTGCGTTTGGTTTAAACTATATGCTAAGTTATTGCTTCTATTTTTGTCTATCAGTCAACCATTGTATGACATAGTTAGATAATCTGGAGAAGCTTCTGTTTATGTTGACGGTGGGGTTGATTTTGGTTTTGCTTCATGTTGGAGTCTTATAAGAACTTTCCTGCTAATTATTTATTTTGCATATTTTTGTTTGCAAATACATGTTTTTGGATGATTTAAGTTGGTCTCTAACAATGTTGTCAAAGGCAAGGGCAACCTTGTTGTCCAAGGTGTGAGGCGTGAAAAAGATGCTCACTTGGGTGAAGTCAAGCGCTGAGTTCTAAGTTTAGTTAGTATATATATATATATATATATAGGAACTCAAATGATATGTACTTGAAGCATTTTGAGTGGGACTTTATGAAAGTGGGAGGAGTTGGTCTGTAAACCATTTGATCTGCTTCTCCCCCTCCCAATTGTTTTGGCCTTTGACCCACCAAAATAAGGACCAGCATTTGCTAATAACACCAAATTGTTTTGGCAATGAGCCCTAAATACTTGCCAAAAGTGCCCAGAACTTTATGCAAGGCTCTTGCCTGAGCATGACCCGAACCTTTTTATGCCAAACCCTAACCATATAATTTTGTTTTGGGTTTGTGGATTGTGTAAAAAATTACCAACTCTTGTTGCGCTTGGGGCTTCGGCTGGTACTATTGCTACTATGGAAGGCAGTAACTAGTGCTTAATACCCACTACACTTTTGGCCCATTGGTAATATATTTTTTTATTCTGTGTAAAAATTAGGGCACAAAATGACTATTCTATTGGGAGATGAACTATTACTTTGAAGGGAATAGTTATTACTATCATTAGTTTGGTTGTAACTAGGCACGGAACCCGGAAATCTTATGGGAAAGGGCCAAACAAAAACTCTTTTTTCTTTTTTGGTTCTCATTAAAGATTACCCCAGACTATAATTATCAAATAAAAATTAAAAAATATTGCAGTCTACAATTGAATAACTATAGTTATTAAATAACAACTAAATAACTATGATTTCTTATAAAATACAAATAAAAAGAGTAAATTCCATGTACAAAATTTTCTGGATGCCCGTTTGGCCTATACCACTCCCCACCCGGTCACTAGTTTTAACACTGCCACTATTTGGTACAATGCAATATGCTAGTGAATAGAATCATATTGTAATTAAATTTCTTAAAATACAAGTTTACAACATATATTTTTTGTTCAATCATTCATTTCACACAATTTTTGCTTACTATTCGTTAAATGTGATCAACGTATATATACTTCTATTGCCCGAGATAAAATGCACACTTAAAACACTTTTTTCTGTCTTTTTATTTGTCCATTAGTTGTGGAAATGAATAAGTGACCTTCATCTAAAGAGGGGAAGAGATGATTCAAACTAATGACTTCCACTTAAGGAGACGTGGTTTCCAGCTAACTGTTTGAGCTAATTAGTTGTGGAAGTGATAGAGTATGTGCAATCGAAGAGAGCCTTAACACCATCACCACTGCAGCCTGTCTCTCTCTCTCTCTCTCCAGAGCCCCAAGATCAACATGATCAAAATATGCCTTTTCTCCCAACCATCACAGAAAAGTTAGAGAACAGAAATTGCAAAAAAGCAAGGGAGAACAAATAGCAATGACTTCCCATCCCCCTTTGGATGGCTGTCCTGTTGATTAATTCATCTCTCTCTCACATACACAAATGACAATGACTTTCCCATCCCCTTTGGCAGGCTGTCCTGTTGATCAATTCCACAGAAAAAGGAATAGTGATTCCTCTCATATTGAGGGAGGGAGGGAGCGTCCATAGTTTATTCCAGAAGTGGAGCAACGCTCTCGCTGGGTCTGTGTTACAGAACATTGGGTTTGATTTGGGTCAATGGAAGGCTTTCGAGTAAATTTAGGATTGATGTCCTATTTGCACATAAAAGGAATGACTATTCCTAACGAAGAGTTATTCATTTTGTTTACTTCTTGTATACTTAGTGGCGCCTTGTGCTTTTTAATGATATCTGTCGATTACCTATAAACAAATGGCTATTACTTGGAATATAAAACTAACCAAACAACGGAATTACTATTCCATTTCAAGAGCCTATTCCACATACCCAGCCTACCTTTAATGTGTTGTCTTCTGTATATTCTTTCCAGGGCTCACCTAATGTAATCCTCTGTACCTGTTTTCTTTTTCTTTTTCTTTTTTTTCTTTTTATTTTTTTATTTTTTATTTTTATTTATTTTCTTTTGCAAGCGTAATTTTGTGTAACACACTGAATGTCAGATTTTAGAATTCAAATGAATATCCTGGAGTTATATTAAATGGTTAATGAAAGTAACATCATTTCACTTGGGGGAGCGAGTAGTTTTGTTGATGGCTGATTCTGTATGGTTTTTCTTTCAGGTTGAAGCGTTACAAGAATTTCAAGGAGGGGCAATCAAGAATTCTTGTGGCAACAGATTTAGTAGGAAGGGGGATCGATATAGAGCGTGTTAACATTGTTATTAACTATGACATGCCAGATTCTGCTGATACATACCTGCACAGGGTACTTTCATTTGAATACTTCTATATGATATGTATATGGTTAGTAATTATTGTCACTAATTTGTAACTGAATTCACTCCCATTCTCGGCTTGGGTTGCCACACTCCACAGGTGGGCAGGGCTGGTAGGTTCGGGACCAAGGGGCTTGCAATTACATTTGTTTCATCTGCTGCTGACTCCGATGTTCTTAATCAGGTAATTTAGGCAGTTTGAACTAATACAGGTGCAGTTTATCCTTTATTTTTATTTATTTTTATGCTTGCCTATTTATGTCATTTTGTATTTCAGGTTCAATCAAGGTTTGAGGTGGACATTAAGGAGCTTCCTGAGCAAATTGACACGTCAACCTACAGTAAGATATCCTCTTTGCAAAAAGTTAATTTAGCAATGACCAAAAAAATTGTTTATTTAGCCTTTTTTTTTAAAAAAAAAAAAAAAAATTATTATGTCAATCTAGCTGGTTGGAGATTGGATGCATTTCAAGGACTAGTGTGACTGTTACTTTGATTCCTTATGTTTGGTAAAACCTAATGTTACACTTGTCTTCAAACCTGTTGTATGCAGTGCCATCATGATGGATTGGTTTTTTGATGACGAACCAATCAGAGACATTAGCGGGCAGAGTTGTTGTAGTCGTACTATTGTTTTTAATGTACAATATTCATGTCTGTCTGATTATTACTCTTTTCTCCCTTTGTTTTGGAACTTGTAATTCTGGGCCTAGCTAAATTGCTGATGCGATATTATTATGTATCAATACTAATTTATTAGATGCTAAATTTTTGTTTCTTTCTATTTTTTATGACATTTAAGGCATTTTAACAAAATTTATCCATCATTTGATTTCATGCAACCTCAGGTAAGCTTATAGCTTCTTATGCCATGCCATCTTATATATATATATATATATATATATATATATATAT